>NW_003805103.1:0-6893 GCF_000255335.2 Galendromus occidentalis | reverse complement strand
CTGGATGACATGCAGAGGATAAAGAGCATTGAGAGCCTTCTCGGTATACCCGTCCGCGTCGGCAACCCCGCGGCGGCACAACTTGGGGCAGGATCAGCGGGGTACACCCGATGTTCGCAGAGGAGGATCTCCTCGATGCTTTGCGCTCTCAAGGCGTACAGAAGGTTGTACGTGAGAAGTATCATACGCGGGGCGAATTGAATGGACAACTGGCCAAGGTGGAAAGACCGTCGCAGCGAGTCCGGCTCCTTTTCGGCGACAGCCTGCGCGACTTGGTGACTATAGCATATGACAGCTATCGTGTCGCTCTATGCCCAGCAACCCCACTACAGTGCCTCGCTTGCTGCAGATTTGGTCATCGAGCAGCGAATTGCACACGGCGAGCCACGCCACGGTGCCGAAAATGCGGGGACACAGGTCATGAAATGTGGGAGTGCGAGAAGAAAGCCCGCTGCTCGAACTGCGGCGGCTCGCACGCGGCGAATCATATCAGTTGTCCCGTATACGCAACCTATGCCAAGGCGGCCACCGAGCGCCTCACCAATCGCATAGTTTCGTCGCTCCCTGACGCACGCATCGAAGAGGTCACCGTCGAACCGCCAGTCGCCGGCAGCGAAGTGAACCACGACTCCCTAGCGAAGCCTACTTTCGCTGCGGTCGTAGGCGCACCCTCCTATAGGCGTATCGTGAAGAGTACCGCTCAGGGAGAACAACTTGTCTGTCGCACTCCCCCTCGTGGCTCATCAGACGAAACGACGCGCCAGGCCAGCCCGACCGGTACAAAGTCGAAGCCCTCGGTCCCCAAGAAGGCTTCCTCGGGTGGATTAGATCTCTGCGCGAAGCTCCCCGAGGTGATAGGATTCATCAAGAGAGTTTGGATTTTTGTGAAGCCACTCGTTGTGCCGCTTCTAAAAGACTATCCAGCCCTCGCTCAGGTTATCGAGATCCTCATGTCAGACGCCGTCCTAACCTTCATTCAGAACTCTGCAGCTCCCGTAATCGAATCGAATCATGTCTAGTCTCCCGCCCTTTCCCACCTCCGAGGCCGGTACTTCCGCCGAATCTCTCACGCAGCCTTCACGAGCTCCACAGATGTGCCCGTGGTGCGATCGCTCATTCCCTCCGAAAAGAGGTCTCGATATTCATATTGGCCACAAGCATCCAGCAGAGAAACGTGAGGCAAGACTGCGGTCGGGCCTCGTGGCCAATCAGGTCCCCTCCGATACACTGGTGAACGTCCCTGGACCTTCACCTACCCTACGAGAACAGTTGCGCGGCTGCCGCGAAAGAGTCCGAATTCTCAATATTGTACCGAAAGCTGCGCGTCAGGTCGTCGCCGACGAACTCCGCTGCGCGATCCAAGCCGTGTGCGCCCTCAATGACGAAGACTCTTGGAGAGGCCTTCTGGCCTTCGCTCCTGTAGTACTTCAGATGCCCCCCAAAAAAAACCTCGGTGAATCAAAAAAATCGCCCGGAGCAATCGAGTCCCACGGCTGAGATGGCCGCCCGGCGATCCTCGAGGAAATTGGCAGAGGGTGACGTTTCGGGCGCAGTGCGGGCCCTACTGTCCCAGGATAGCTTCGCACCGAGGTCCGCCGACTCTGTACGACAGATGAAAGAGAGACATCCCGACGAGCCGCTCGACGCTTCAGACCCACCCGGGCCTGTTTGGACTTGGCTGGGCAGAACGCCTTCCGAAGAGGTCGAGATGGGCATAAGGTCCTTTCCGAACAGTTCGTCGGCGGGCCCTGATGGGCTGAGACCGCGCCATTTGAAGGACCTAACGGCACCCGAGCTTGGTGAGTCGGCGACCCGACTCAAGGAGAGCATTGCTCACCTGACCGATCTCTTACGCGGAGGCAGAGTGCCCGACTCCGTCCGCCCAGTCGTTTTCGGAGCAACGCTTCTCGCCCTGCTGAAGAAAGACGGGTCTCTTCGACCCATCGCCTGCTCACTGACTTTCCGTCGTTTGGCCGCTAACAATAAGATCGCCTGCAGGCAAAACCCCGGCACGATCTGTTCTGCTTTGGGCCCAAGACAGCTCGGAGAGAATGGGACACCATCCTATGTTCGGAACAGGTGACTGCCCCCCGGAACAGCTCCTCCTCGAATGCCGATCGCACGAGACTCTTGGCAGTGAGCAGCCCAGGCGCGAGCCACTGGCTGCACTGCCTGCCCTCCGCGAATCTCGGGACGCTCCTCGACGACAACACGGTCCGCATCTGCGCGGGTCTCCGACTTGGAGCGAGAATCGTTTCCCCGCACGCCTGCGTCTGCGGACGGCTGGTCAGCGCAGACGGCGCTCACGGTCTCTCCTGCAGAATGAGCGCCGGGAGGTGGTCACGACACTCCCAAATCAATGACACCTTCAGCCGCGCGTTGCGTAGCGCCCAGATTCCGAACCTGAGGGAACCTCAGGGGAGTTTGCAGAGCGGATGGTAGACGACCGGACGGCCTGACGCTGATTCCGTTCAAGAGAGGCAAGGCCCTGGTATGGGACGGAACGGTTGTCGACACTCTAGCCCCTTCATATGTCGACACCGGTAGTCTCAGAGCGGGCTTCGCGGGAGCCAGAGCGGAAACGCTCAAACTCCAGAAGTACGAGGATCTCGCCGCGAACTACGTCGTGTGCCCGCTGGCGTTCGAGACTCTCGGCGGCCCTGGCCCCGTAACGCAGAGACTGCTGGATACAGTGGGTCAATTAATCGAAGAAGCGACGGGATGTAGGCGAGCACGAGTTTTTTCTAGATTCTAACGATCGTGCCACTAGATCCTACTCCACTGAGTGACTTGTAACAACTGACTCTTTATTGTTCACATTACGATCCAGACGATGCCGGCCGCCACACAAAGGCGACCCCTATCGGGAGCTCTCCTGACAACGAGAGTACCTCTACCAACGGCTATCAATTTGCGTACAGAGAGGTAATGCGGCTTCCGTCATGGGAACCATGGCCGCTTACAAGGGACCCGCTATGGAGCTGCCGTAAGGCGTGACTAGAGTGGGGACAGATAAACCCATCTAAATCTGGGTGATGTGTAACGTGTATTAATATACAAATACATTCAGACCATCCTGAAACGATTCGAAATGTCCCAATGCCGACCGCTGTCAGTACCATCTGATCCGGGAATCTACAGCATTCCACCAGCGGATGGACCACGGTCCAAAGATCGCCCATATCGAGAGATCGTGGGTGCATTGATGTTCTTGGCTGTTTCCACGCGCCCAGACATCGCATTCACAGTCGGTTACCTCTCAAGAGTCCTCAAGTGAGCGGTTCTATCGCCACTTTGGGTGGTGGTCCGATCCTCTGGTCGTCATCACAACAACTATCCGTCAGTCTATCGACGACAGAGAGTGAATTCTACGCGATCGCGGACTGCTCAAAGTCCTGCCTATGGCTTCGAACGCTCTTTTCTGAAGTCAGAATCAAGATCGTCCCGATTGTCTATGTAGACAATCAAGCGGCTCTGAAACTGATCCATAACCCACAGTTTCATAAACGGACGAAGCACATTGCCGTCCTATTTCTCTTTGTTCGCGAGACTCACGAACGCAAACAAATCGAGTTCAAGTACATCCCAACATCAGAGAATCTCGCTGACGCGTTGACGAAACCCCTGAACAAACATACGTTCGAAAAGCTGAGAGCCTTAATTGGTTTACAACCATGGCCTCTCTCACAATCATTCTCGTAGTGGGTTTTCTCTCCTTCTCGTCAACTGCCGCTCAGAACTACTTTGTTTATGAGGACTGCGACAGTTCTTGCGTTTCGAACAACATAAGCTGTCTCATCAGCTTCGAGGAAAGCAGCAATGAATTCTTCAATCGCTGCACGTCATCATTTTTGGATTGCGAAGAACAATCAAGCAGCAAGGTGGTGTGCATGAGACCATCACTCCCACCTGTTGGAGGCGAGAAGATTTGGCCTCGATTCAAAGCCAAATTCCATCCCAATAGACCACACTCTGATGGGGATGAGGTACTACACTGGGTTTTGGCTGGCGCAGGAGTTCTAATGGCCATAACTATCATGTTGGCCTTCGCTTTGTGTTGCATGCTTCTGCCTGGAAAACAAATGTACCGTCGGTACACCAATCCTTCGCCCGAGCATGGAGTGGATAATCCCTACATGCCAACAACCATCGACTCTGCCCGGCTTGTGGACCCAACTAACTAAGATCCCTTCGTCCACTTCCAGAGCCTACTTCCCTACCAGACAATCCCCGATCCTACCACCGCTGACCCACCTCCTCCCTCATACCTTGAAAATGCCAAAGTCCTCACCCTTCTGGACATTCAAAAAGAAATTGGACAATTATTGCAAATACAATTGTCAACATCTCCTGCCTCACGTTGAGGCCACGGCCCACAAATGGTGGCCGAAATCGCCATTAAAGCAGCAAACGTACTATGCCTATCTGGCTGCTGTGGAAGATAGTCATGAAGCACGAAAACTCAGATTTTCAGAAAGATACGCTCTTCTAGATAAAGATCCCGTACATAATATACCACATATAAAAATTAAATACATAATTGAAAAGGAGCAAGAAGATTGGAAGGATACCATGGACTTCGAAGTCCTATCCCGAAGTGCCAGCCCTACTGAGGGCAGATACGACAAACCACCACTCTTCGTGACAACTTCGCCTCGTCCACCAAGCGACGAATGG
This sequence comes from Galendromus occidentalis, assembly GCF_000255335.2. Lineage (NCBI taxonomy): Eukaryota > Metazoa > Arthropoda > Arachnida > Mesostigmata > Phytoseiidae > Galendromus > Galendromus occidentalis. The sequence goes on along the minus strand of NW_003805103.1, from coordinate 2,216 downwards.
CTTATAACAGGCTCACCAAAACCCTATAATTCGAATGAACCATCAACAGAAACAGATGGAAGGCCCGCAGATATCGAAACAACGGTGATCACCAACACCGGAATTCACTCGCCGGCCTCACCGTCGCCACCGATCTCATCAGAGATCGAAATCATCAAAACTGGGGAAAAGGAATTCCTCAACCTTGGACCGGTCGACTCGATCATCTCGAACGCTGATCGCCGCACCTTCGACAAATTGGGAATAACACCTACTTCGGCCCGAGGTCAACAGGCTGCGAAGGTGTTCAATGCGATCAAAGAACAATTCGTAATCGCGGCGGCCTTCATCAGTGAAGACCTGGCCGACACTCTGAAACTGCACCGTGAAAAGGCGCTGCGCGAACTGGAGACCTCCCGAAAGAAAATCCTCGACTTGAAAAGGGAACTCCGAAGTGAAAAGTTAACCGCGGCCACTCTCCAACAGTCGGAACATCGACTCAAAAGAAAAGTCAATGAATTAATCCGACTATACGTGCCAATCGAAAAACGCATTCCCTCAAAAGACAACTTCCCATTCGGCCCAACATTACATCAATACGAAGACTGAAAATTCATACGTCTCAATGAAATACTCAACTTGAAGAATGATCCTCGTCTTGAAGATCAAAATTTTTTTTTCCCGGCTCGTCGAAATTTTACAAATCATGTAGGATTTCACTCCTCGACAAAACCTCTCATATCGAACACAAATATCAAGAACAACCCCATCTCGACGGACGGCTTGAACTTCATCGGGCTTTCCGCCACGCCCTTCGGCTAGAAGCACGCATTGGCGGCGGAGTTTGGAATAGCAGTGAGGCCGTTTTTCCTCGGCTACGCACGCAAACGAATCGAGTGGTATCTTCTCCGGCTTGCTCGCTCTCCCCCTCATCACGCCGATGATGCGACTCGTTGTACTGCCTTTGCTCTCCGCCTCGGCAACAACCTGAACGGAGATTCTGGCACTCCTCGCATAGATGACTTCCTGGGATAAAAGAACCCCTAAAAAAATACAATAGAACTCAAACTTAAAAAAATTATCACCCATACGCTACCAATGCGTTAGAAAAAAAAAGAAAAACTAGTACATACCAATTGTTGCCAGTCCTCCAGAGACCACGAGGACAACGCCGATCAATAGCCAACACTTCAAAAATGGCGGCCAAACCAATCTGTTGGCAAAGCCCCTACGGGCTTCCTCTATGTCGACCCCGTCCATGGGCCGAGAAGAATTGATGCGTCCGTGACGATTTATGGCCTCACGAGCCGCATCAAGCTGCCTCGCATGGCGCTCCGCGTTAGATCCATGGGATCGTGACGGTGCCCTCGAATCTGGAGAGTACCCCAAAAGACTCCAAACCAGTCCAGCCATGAGACATGCTTTCGTGGCCCGGATTGCTCCGTCTGTTCATCACTGGGCGTCGAGATCCTGCCACCGAGACTCTTGATTCTGATATTTCGTTGGCCAACCTTTCGGAACTATGAACTCTGCGTCCAGATCGTAAGAGCATCGCCAACCAAGAACGCAGTCTCCCGGCAAAACGGGCTCGTGAACTCGGAACGGAACAACTTCAACTGCTCATCACTTCTCTACCACAGAGAAAGTGCTCAACGAACTCCAACGACTAAAGGCTAACGGAATCAAAGAACCTTATCGAAATTTCGAACTCTCGGCTCAACCACGGAAAATTCAGAATTACACCACAGGATTCCCACTCTCTGTTAGAGGGGAGGCAGAACCCTGAACCCATAATATTCATCCACAGAGACCGTGATTCCTGTCTCTCCAATGGAAATTCAATGGAAAATCATTGGAAATTCTATCTTCGGCAAAGCACCTTTGTAGCACCTTTGTGGTGCTCAAGCGCCCTCCGGCGGGAGCCTGCCGCACTGCCCCCTGGCGCTGAGCGCTGAGAATGCGGCTGTGTGCCGGCCTACTGCGCACCTAACCGGACTTGTCGCATACCGTTGGGACATGCGAAGAACGAATTCGGAATTGAGCAGCGAACGACGATTCAGTTTATTCAGGAAGTTTCATCGCTTCAATACTCTCAGAGGCTGACTGCTGAAGGTGGATTGTACCCAGAGCCTGACTGCTCCCTCATCCTGAAGACACTCGGACTTAGCAGTTAGGGGAGGTGTTGAGGTTTAGGTAGAAACTGGAAACTACTAGTCCTCGTTCCGTACTAGGACTAT
>NW_003805102.1:0-4685 GCF_000255335.2 Galendromus occidentalis | reverse complement strand
ACGGCGGGAAGCTGAATTGAGCGCAGTATTGATTTGAGCGCATCGTCGATTTGGGCGCGATTGATCCGAGTGCAATCGATTCGGGCGCAATCGATTCGGGCGCAATCGAATTGAGCGGAATTGATTTCAGCGAAATTGTTTTTGGCGCATGGTCGATTTGAGCGCATGGTCGATTTGAGCGCGTGATTGATTCGAGCGCATGATTGATTTGAGCGCGTGTTTGATTCGAGCGCATAATTGATTTAGGCGCGCTGATCTCGGCGTGAAAGAATCTCGAGGCACGTGTGCACGGTGACGCACATGTGCACGGCGACGCACGTTTGCGCCTTGCTTTCGGACCTTCCCTCGTGCTGAATGAGTTCTAGAATTATGCGGACCAAATGCTGCAATTTGTGAACTCAACTCGCGGTCGACCGCTGTTGTGTGTGGACTTCTTTCTGTATCGGAAGGATCGCAGTTCATGCGAAAGAACGACTTGGCGCTGCGTGAATCGATCTTGCCTTGCTCGGATTACGACCCAGAAGGATTCTCACGGAGTGAGTAGATTTCAGTTGATTCTACGAAAAAATTCGAGGAAAACGGAGGGGATGACGAGTATCAGAACGGTCGGGGAGTTTTGCAGGACTAGTGTTTAGTGTTGTATTTTTCCAGCCGTTGCCTGTGCACAATCATGCACCAGATCCTGTTGGAATTGAGAAAAGACGCCACTTGAGCAAGCTTCGAGAAGTGAGCTTGCAAGAGAAGAGTTCGGTAGCTTCCGCAGTGGTCTCTTCGGTTGTTGGACGCATCAATTCGGTGGCAGTTTCAGGCTCAATGCCGAATCTCACTTTGCTCCGCCAGCAAGTCAACTACCACAGAGCTCGCGCCGGACCCTCGATGCGAATCAACCCATCACAGCGAGCTGATTTAGAGATTCCTGACGAGCTGATGGTTGGCCAATTGAATTGAGCTTGCACAATCATTTTTGAACTGAGTGCAGAAAGAAAATTTTTTTTTTCGATGCTTCAGGGTACCCACTCTGGGGAGCAGTTCCTTCATTACGATTCTGGCGTCGGAGACTCTAAGAGAATAATCGTTTTCGCAACGGCGAAGAACCTCGAGCTTCTCCGAAACTGTAACGAATGGTTCATGGACGGCACTTTCAAAGCGTGCCCCTCGATTTTCTACCAACTGTTTACAGTCCACGTGAAGCTATTTTCGAGTAAAGTCATCCCGGTCATTTACGCCTTCTTGCCAGCGAAAGATGGAGTTACCTACAGGAAATTGTTCGAGCTCATCCACAAGGCGGTCGATGGCTCTTTGCCGCAAGTAATCCATCTGGACTTCGAAAAGGCTTTAATGAATGAACTTTCCGCGAGGTTCCCACTCGCTGAAATCGTAGGATGCAATTTTCATTTCAATCAGAGTCTTTGGCGTCACATTCAGAGCGACCCCAAACTCTGTCATGAATATCTGAACAACCTCGATGCCAATATGAATTTGAGGATGTTAGCCGCTTTGGCGTTTGTTCCATGCGCACAGGTTAGATCCGTGTTCGCGAAACTATTGGAATCCGATTTTATTGTAAAGCACATGCCAGTTTTCTCGGCTTTTATCAATTATTTTGAGAAAACATGGGTTGGCCGCGAGTTCAGCGCCCCGATTTTCCCACTAGAATGGTGGAACTGTTACGATGCCACTCTCCATGGGACGGCCAGAACAAATAACTCAGTTGAGGCCTGGCACTCTGCCTTCGCCCGTAAGTTGGCTTCCAGTCACCCAACGTTCTATAAATTGATCGAAGTTCTGAAGGCAGAGCAGGGAAGCGTCGAGTTCGCCGTATGCAATACCGAGGCTCAAGGGAACGATAATGTGTCGAAACGAGTGTATAGGGATCGACAGAAACGTTTGGTTGAAATTGTGAATGTGTTCGAAAACATGGACAATATCAAGTATCTTAAGGCTATTGCTCAGAATATTAAGAATATGCAGACCAGAGTCATTGTGAGGCGGACTAAACCTAAGTCAGTGGAGTGTGGGAGCCTAGTTGGGTTAGGCCGCGAAGTGGCCTAACCCAAACTAGGCTAACACACTCTACTGACTTAGGTTTATAGCCGAACAGCATCGTGCGCTCAAATCAATCATGCGCTCAAATCGACCATGCGCTCAAATCAATCATGCGCTCGAATCAATCACGCGCTCAAATCGACCATGCGCTCAAATCAATCACGCGCCGAAAACAATTTCGCTGAAATCAATTCCGCTCAATTCGATTGCGCCCGAATCGATTGCGCCCGAATCGATTGCGCTCGGATCGATTGCGCCCAAATCGACGATGCGCTCAAATCAATACTGCGCTCGATTCAACTTCGCGCCGTAATCGACCATGCGCCCTAATCAATCTGCGCCGAAATCACCCCGAACCCCGTACTGAAGCCGAGAATTCGATCCTCGATACCATCGTCGAAGAGGAGGAATGGTTCGTCTCCGAGGGTTCTCCCTCAAGGGCCATCAAGAACGATTTGGGCTCTCCATGGCGAGAGTGACGGTCTTACTAGCTCGAGCCCTGTAAAGAGACGACTGGATCGAATCGTACGCAGGAAGGGATACCCCAATCTCTTCATCGGCGTGATTGTGCTGCAGTTGGCCTACACTGGAAACCAGAGCTTCGGAGTACACCTCTTTGACACCCGGACGGCATCTTTCTTCACGGCCAATTTCATCTTAGAAGAGACTGCGCGACGTATAAGATCCTTGTTGTCTGGCTCGTGGCGATGAACTCCACTCTGTTTTCTGACAATCAGATCGGGTTCTTTGAGCAGCGTCATTCTGGCCGGGCAGCCGTCCGCTTTTTTCCGTACGCACCGACAATAGAGTGTTCCATCGTCTTTCTTCTTCTCTACGTCGAAGAGATAGCCCTCGAAAATGTACAAGGGTTTCCCTCGCTTCGAAACTATTTCTTCAACTGCCATACTCAGAGCTTTCTTGTATTACGCTGTAGCCTTCACAGTGAGGGTGTTGACGATCAAGTCATAACAACTCGATCCGGAAAGTATAGTCAACAACAGCAAAAACATTGGGTCCGGAAGTAATATCCGAGGATCACACCCAATCGGGCGAGCGCCGGAGCTGCTCATCTCCATGATGCATTCGAGTGATCTGTCAATAAAATGGGGAGCCATCGAATTACCCTATCGTTTCACGGTCGAAGTATCGGGTCTTCCTGTCTTGGGAAGGAACCTCGTACCGTATATTTTCCGTTTTAGGAGAGAGGACTCGAGATAGCGGCGAATTACATTTTATTGAGTACGATACTTGGATTGAGTACTATCACAACTAGCTCTCACTCACTGATTGAATTCACATCAGCTCTTTGAACTTTCAACTCCGCACTCATTTTCCGTTTGACGCTGTCATCTGTCATCGATTGATTGATTGATTTATTAACCATCCCTGGTGTTACAAGATTTACATTGTATCCAGGAGACCCCATGCGCGGGGGCGAGTCTTCTCAGCTGGTTATAGGTTGGTTGATCCGACGTTTGCAGGGGACAGATCTCTTCGTCTCCCGCTCCCATCTTTCTAGACTTCTTTTTGTTCGCTCTACAGTTTCTCGTGTTGAGTCTTCGTGTAGGCCTAGTCTTTTGCGGATCTCTGGCTCAGAGCTATTCTCTTCGTCGCACTCCATGATTGTCGTCTCTAGCTCTCGGTAGTGTCGAACTTAACTGAAGATGTCCGTGTTTCACTTCTCACTTTTCTCACAATTTATTGCACATTCCAATCGATGCGTGACTCAAGGGATCTTACAACCAACTCCTCTCTATACTTTTTCCTCTGTCTCTCCTCTATTCCTCTCGCCACTCAACTTTCAAACCGTCGGCGGTAAATGCTTCGAGGCACCGACGACAATGATGACATGTTCCAGGGTTTCGTTGTGGCAGTCGCACAGCTCACACTTTCCATCTATTTCTTCGAACCTGGCTCTGAAGGAGTTTGTGTTGAGGAAACCGGCACGGGCACCTGCCAGGAGGGTACTCCCTCTTGTGTTGTCATATATGTACATGATCAATTGTGCCCCTGTTCATTTTGTGTTGCCTGTATCTTTTCAGGCTCGGTTTGGTTTCCATGTTCTCCCTCCATTCCCTGTCAGTGAATGTTCTGATGCGGTCGCTCACATCGTTGCGGAAGGCTCTCCAGTGACGTTCTTCAGATTCCACATGTTGCGGTTCATCGAACTCGCACTCATACAGTCCGCTGAGGTGTTTCATTCTTTTGTACGCCTCACTGAAGATGTTGCATGTCTTCATTGCCTCCAGGATGGCTTTTGGCCATCGGTGGCTCGGCATGCGCTCGAGTCTAGCAAAGAAAAGTATTTTACTTTTGGCTTCTCTGCTCTCATAGGAAGCCCATCCCAGTTCTCCCTCAATAAACTCATAGGCTATATTGAAGGTGGGTTGCCCTAGAGCCCATTTGCCTGCTTCCCTCTGCGATGTTTCCAACCTCTTGCGCGTATCCGCAGATGCCGTCAGGACCGAGTTGCAGTAGGTCAGCGCAGGCACACATGTCGCTTTCCATTGTATCTTAGTCACCTCAAACCTGTTGAACTTCCATAGCGACTTGGCGTACATTTGTCTGAGCGCTTTCGTGGATTTCTCTTTCCACACTTTCTCTTGCTCACTTAGGTAGTTCCGGTTGTTGCAAAGCGT
>NW_003805101.1:0-3353 GCF_000255335.2 Galendromus occidentalis | reverse complement strand
GAACTCTTGGGTCTTGGTTCCGTGGACAGTGAGCGTGATAGCGGCCTCGAGCTGTCCGTCATTCCAGTGGGGAGTTCCTCCACTCACCTCGGTATTTGTTGAGTACGTTGAGCGTCACCTTCGAGTACCAAATTCGTGCTGATAACGAATGTTGGGGATTTGATCAGGACCCCACAACATTGGCCGTCTAGTTTTGTCTCAGTCGGAGGTGAACGCAGTTCGGTCCAAATGATTCCTGATGAGCGGCACTTGTCGGAGGATACCGGAGGCGGGTAGTGAGGAACTCAACCCATGAATGAGGACGCAGGGTATCGTGCGGTGACAGAAGAATCTGTGTCTGATGTTTATTTCAGTGTGGTTTATATACTAGCACAGCTCCATAGACTTGTCCAGGAAGGACTGGTTCCATTAAATATAATGGCAGATAGATCAGACTATGTTGTGACAGTAAACACAAACATTCAGGATATTGGAAAGTTAACTTGGTGTAATTATCATAAACACTGACTTCGAGAAAATTCTAGACAGTAATTTATGGGAAGGCAATCATCTATCGATGGTAATTTTCCAACATTTTCTCCCTTACTGCGGAATATTCGAAGAAGTATTCAGACTCTGATTATAGTACCTTGGACATATACAAGCTCCAGTTTTTCCAGTGGGCATTCACTTCTTTCGAGAGAAAGCAACATGGTCCGACGTTCGCCTTCTCCGCTCGGTAGCAGTGATGGCTGGGCTCCTCCTCAAGGGAAGAATGCTGCTGATGCGTTGGCTGGTGGAGCTGCCTGTCCGATACTGATCGAGGATGATACTGTTCAGCTGCCTGCTCAGGCCGTTCGTCCTCGGAAGCGAAGATACAGGAACGGGTTCATACAATTTGCCTTGTTTGTCCAACGTAAGATCGGCTTCGTCTTCAGCAAGCTATTGATGTTGCTGGACTTTTCTGGCCAGACATGGATGCTGAGGCTCGTCGTCCGTATCGTGAGCAGGCTCTTCGAGAGCGCTCACCCTCCAGGTCTTGTAACAGCTTCGAGAGTCTTGCTCATATAGAGCCAATTGGACAGATACACTTAGAAACGAACCTCGTTTCGAATAAGAGACTCAGACATCGCGATTAGGGATATAGAAATCCGTGCTTAATTCTCGCTGGAAGAAGAGCTGTTCTTGTCTGGTTCAGAAATCTGAGTTCTAAACAGTATCTCTAGGGTTTAAAAAAAAGGTATCGATAAGCTACAGAACATTCATGTAGCTTGCTCCGTTCCGTGATGGGGAGATGCCGAGAGGAATGAAGTTCCATCTCCTGGCTGAGCTTTGTAGCTCTACGCGATTCTGTGTCGACAAAAATATCCCCTTCGTGAATTCTTGTTGGAACAGTCATTACTGGTACCTGAACCAATTCCTTCGGAAACAATGCATTTTAAGCAATTTATATATATAGGTGTATAGGTATATCAAGCATTTTGCTGTTTTATGGTCGTGTGTATGACGGATGGAAAGTCGAGTTTTCCTGCTCTTCAGGCACAAATTGAGTTAGACTCATTTGAATGCTTGCACACTGCTTGATCAGGAGCGCCAAGGATTGAATCCATGCTGCCTTTAAGTATACGATTTCCGTGCATCATCCGTCCGATCTCATTTGACCTCTCAATCCGTCTTTGCGAGCAACTTTTTAAGAGAAAGACGGCTCGCGGCGGTAAAGTCTGGCTGTATAGATTAGCTCGGAGCGATTTGCATGACACAATGCAACTTGTTCTATCTGCTTGTAGGCCGTACAAGCTGAATGACTTCAGTCATTTCACTTGCGACTTTGACTCTCAGGAGTTTCCAGGGAATTCGATCTGTGAAGTGATAATTGAACATCACGAAGCATTGTTCAACATTCTTCGCATTCTCCCCACTCCATACATGTGGTACACTTGAGTCCAGAATACAATAGTTTCGCATGTCTCAGGTGGATCAAGTCCTGTATCCTGAGAACATTCTCTGACTGATTTGACGCTGTGCGTCACAAAAGAAGTCCAGACCCATTAATATCTGCGGTCTGGTGTTCTCGAATCCATCAATATCGTGGGTCTTTCGAGTCAATCGACTTCAGCGAAATTTGTCTATTTTTCTGATTAGACTGAATTCTCACTTCTTGGTGAATAACATGGTTGCTCTCGAAAAAGAATAAAACTGATAGATTCTTCCGATTGAGGCGGAGTTCGCGATTTGGGTCCTTGACCATTTTTGTGTGTTCTTCTAATTCTGCCTAGCGGATTGTGTCGACGCTATTTGGGAATTTACCGGTATCGAGAGCTATCTACTCGATGCAGAATGAGGATGTGCTGGGGCTGGAATACATGATGACACCTCGTCATCGTGAGCCTCTCAGGCACGGAAAAAAAAACATCCGTATGCACTCTTTGTATTCAGCGAGACGAAAAAATCAGTCATCGCTTCTTTTGTTTTCTTCTTTTCTCTGCGGTTTCTTTCTTGGGCTTTCTTCGCAATTACAAATACAAAATTCAAGTGTATTGTAATTACCCTATGGTCTCTCATCGTTTCACCAGGCGACGTTTGGTTATAACGGCGTTGGACGACGATGCGTATTTGGATATAGTTCGAATTTAAGAAACTGCGCTGTGATTGAAATCAGCGACCCTTTCGGGTTGTTTCTGCCTTCTGCCTTGAATGCTGCGGATAGATTTCGGATTCGTCCGTGAAGAGACAAATCTCATAGGTTTCCTATCCATTTCTGCTCATGACAATGGAACCATACTAAATTCCGCCTGTGGCGAAATTGAAGGACGAATACGGATTGATCTTCAAATCTAGATCGCATCTTCATTCTTCCTGCCGGGAGAAACAATCTTCATAGAGTCGAATTTCTCCGGTTACGAGGAGAATATTTCCAAAGATTCCTCAACATCGCTTCTCTGAGAGGACGATTCCGCGTTCATATTTTTCGACTTTCCTTGCTTTCTTAATTAGTCAGAAGCGAACATGAACAGAGAGAGAGAGAGAATCAATCTCTGGTGCGAAACACCATTTTTCTGTTCACGGAAGAGTCGTTGCCATTCGTCTTTCTTGCATGAGTAGCTCCTTACAGGGTAAGTGATGCTTCAGTTTCAATCCTGATTTGTATCAATGAGCACTTTGAACACAGTATTTCATTCCATGAGTATGCAGAAACCTGCTGTACCAGAAAGTTGACAACCTTCGGACTGCGAGTTTTTCGTCAAAACGAAGAAACTCTGAACACGCTTTCACAAGCACGGCGATCGCAATGTGACTATGCGATAAGACTAGATTCGGTTGGCTACTTTCCCCAATGACTTCAGCGAACGTATTGGAATCAGATCCCACTCGCC
>NW_003805100.1:6004-9667 GCF_000255335.2 Galendromus occidentalis | reverse complement strand
ATCGGACGTATCTAAGATTCCTATGGCCACTGGGCATCGGAAAAATACCAGGGTGCGCCTATGAAGAATTCCGATCATGTAGATTATCATTCGGGTTAATATCAGACCCCGTGGTTGCATTGCGCGGGCATAAAGCACCACTTAAATTCGGAGATACGGGCTAAACCAGAACACAGGGAATTGCTCGAATTCGTGAAACAACACTTCTACGTTGATGATTTGCTCGTAGGAGCGGAATCGGTGGAAGACGGGAAAGATAAAGTTGCGACTTTAGTCGAGGTCTTCAAAACAGGATGCTTTCCGCTCAAGAGATTCGCGACATCCTCTAGAGAGCTCGGCGAATATATTCAAGACAAATATCCGGAGGCAACGGTGGCTTTCGGAGAAGAGAACGCGAAATTTCTCGGGGTGAGATGGAACCAGATCGGTGACTCGATCCATGTCGATGTCTCGACGGCGTTGCTCTTCTTCGGAAACAGCAGAGCCACGAAGAGGGCTATTCTCAAAGGAGTAAGCCAAGTGTTCGATCCCTTAGGCCTGCTGGCTCCGATCACACTTGGCTCCAAATTACTGCTTCAGCGACTATGGCAAAAAAAGATCGACTGGGATATTCTGATCCAAGGAGAAGAATTGGCAGAATTCGACTCGAGCATAGAAAAATTAAAAGTGGCTACATGCCTTAATTTCGAGCGTCGATTCACAGATTCAGATGTCGGGGGCACCACGGAACTACATGTATTCTGTGATGCGAGTCTCACGGCTTACGGTTGCGTGGCATACGCTAGAAACTTCCATGAGAGCGGAAGAATATCAACCATGAAAATCATCGCGAAAGGAAGGGTGGCTCCTCTGAAGGGAGATTGGTCGATCCACCGACTAGAACTTCTCGGAGCGATAATCGCGGTGAGAATCGCCAAAAAGATACAGCAGGCATACCTGGGAGAGTTCTCGGTGGTCAAACTCTGGTGTGATAACGAATGCGTGCTAGCTTGGATCCGAGATCGTCCCGATAGATGGAAAACCGTCGTGGAGAATAGAATCATTGAGATCCAGCAGGGAACGAAAGCCGAGCAATGGAATTACATTAAATCGGCCGAGAATCCGGCAGACCTACTGAGTCGGGCGTCACTTCTAGATACGAAGGAGCTCAGAAACTTCTGGCTTTTCGGACCAGAATGGTTGCGATCGGGAGAAAATCCGCGAAGCCACGGCCTGAACGACGTCTCGGCAGAGGCAGAGGTCATACACGAACGTAGAGCTCAGTGCTTCGTCGGAGCAATCTCAGAACGAACTTCGAGAGAGACAATCGGATTGAAACCGTTGTCGTCCTGGCCGAAGGCAGTACGCATTGTAGCATATATGCTGAGGTGGAGACATCGAAACAGCGAGGGCACTCCGAGAAATGGTCTAGTGATAGGTGCGGATGAATTCCAGAGAGCAGAACTATCGATCATTAAGAATATTCAGGCATGCCATTTCGCAACGGAATTGGATTCAGGCATGAAGGGTCTCTCAAAAAATAGCCAGCTCTATCAATATAAGCCTTTCTTGGACGATGATGGAATCATTAGGTGCAAATCCAGGCTGTCAGAAGCCTGCGAGATATCATGTGAGACAGCAAACCCAATCATATTGCCGGGAGAGGACGAAATGGTCGATTTGTACATTCGATGGATTCATGGAAACTTATGCTGCCACGCAGGAAGCATTCCAGGCATATTGCAGAGGTGTAGGCAGAGATTTTCCATCATCCGACCGCGTAGAGCAGCCAGAAAGGCAATAACGAGTTGCAGAGTATGCGTGAAATACAGGGCTCAACCGGCGGCGGAATGCGTTCCACCATTACCTTTTCGGATCGAAACCGCGCCTGCTTTCACAGGAGCTGCGGTTGATGCAGCGGGACCATTCCCAGTCAAATCGAAAGAGGGAATATTCCCAGCGCTCATGATGCTTTTTTGCGACCCAATCTCTCGGGCAGTCAGGCTAGAATTGGTGCTAAATCTATCGACCTACGAATTTCTCCTCGCGATGAGAAGATTGTACAACAGAAATCAAACGGGGGCGATCCGTTGTCCGGGTTGGTAACTTGATCTGAGTTCCAACTCTGTGGACGGGCGGGAACATCACCATCATCCGGGTCTAGGGATGGAGCCGCATCCAACGCCGTTATGAGGTCCGGGATTGAGGGTAGCGCGTACTGTCCATTTCTGATGCGAGAATGAAGTGTTAGCAGCTGACGAAAACAGTAGAAAGCTGAGGCCGCAGCCTCATCGGAGTCACCGCACGCGCGCACGCTGCGGGAACTTAGACGAAACAAGTCCTGTGCTTCGTCGGGCATCGTCATCCACAAACGTTCTCGGATAGCTTCCCTCCTGGGAGCCGTTTCGTGGCGAAAATGGGGCGAAGTGGTGTCCAGGTACACGGTGAAGAAGCCCCCGGGGGACGTGTAGGAACTTCGGTTACGCGGGGATGGTCGTCGGGGCACATTATATTGTGCAGCCATGGTGACTTCGGAGCGAACGGGATGGTCGGAGTTCGTTGCACAAAAAAATCGCGAAGCCAACTCTTGGAATCAAGTGAATCGGAGCGCGAGCGCTCGCGAATATAACGGGAAGGGGGGCGCGCTCATCGGCCCAGAGGGACTTTTCGGAGAGCATGGATTTCAAATAGAAACGCGGCGCGAATCCGGCAGAGTGGAGTGGGGCGTACCCCGACCAAATTCCGTCAGATGAAAGTTCTGTGGTTTCTTGCATGTTCAATCATTGCTTAGTTATGGCAACCCCAGATGCCCCAACAGAATCGCCTCCGCGATTGGCGGGAGTGCGGCGAATCGAATTCTAGGTACGACTGCGGTTGATCTCAGGCAGAGATCGGAGCAGTTCCAGAGCGGCGGGCTGGAAAACCACGCTACCAGAGTATCGATATTCCAGAATATATTGGAGCTCACTCAGAGCAGAGAGATAAGGAGAAGATTACAACAACGAGCGCCAGAACCGTCTAGCGGAATCCAGGTGGACCAGCCAGTCGTCTGCAAGCATTGCAACTTGCAAGTGCAACGGGATCGTAGCTGCGTGCGCGACCCCCAGAAATCTCATAGAAAACCGGTTCACTGAACTTCACAAGGAAGGCCGCGGCCGCAAAATGTGTCATTCAAGTGTTGTCCTTTCAATTCCCAAGAGTGCTCAGAGAGGGGTTTTCTACAACACCAACCATTCTTTCGAACACTCCGCCCCTCCATGGGCAGCGAGCGCAGTTGAATATCCACTCGATCTCCCGACCCCGCAGAAACTCCGTCACATCCGCCCTCTTTGCAGTGTTGAACAATCGTTTGATGTCGGTGGAGCATTTTGCGAAACTACTCCCGTTATCCGAGATGAACCCTTGACAATTTGGATAGATCGCAAGAAAACGACGAAGAGCGAGATGAGTTTGGGGAGCCGACATACAAGGCACGGTTTCTAGGTGGAGTGCTCTAGTCACCGTGCAGGTAAACAGCGCCACGTAGGTCTTGAATGTATCGGCGCGAAGCCTTGTATAGAACGGTCCGCAGAAATCCACACCCGCGACCGAGAACGGAGCGGGCAGGGTAGATCGCGACTCCGGGAGGGGCGCCTCAATTTGAGACGCTGGCGCACCCTGACGTCGGCGACATACCACACACTG
>NW_003805100.1:0-4906 GCF_000255335.2 Galendromus occidentalis | reverse complement strand
ATTCTGTCGTAATTCCGATTCCGGCTACGATCGAGATCCTTAGCTCCTTGAGATATGTCAGCGTCTTGCTGATGTCGTTCTCCATTTCTTTCAAGGGTAGGTAAACCTCCTGGGGAGTCTCGGGTTTAGCTTCGATGAGAGCCTCTAAGGCTTGTGTCCATTGGTCGGAGAGCTTGGAGAGGATCTCTTTCAGTCGATCCGTCTCCGCGATTGCATCTCTCGCGTCGATCACATCATTGTGGAATGTGCCGGCGGCCTCACGGTAGAGCTCTATCCTTGATTTAAGAAGGTTTGATTTCGCTCTCTCTGGGGAGATTTTCGAGAGGTCGGGGTTCGACGCTGGCCTCAGTGTGTGGGGGTCTGGTTCCGGCTGGTCCGAAACGGTCGGAGGTGAATTCTCCTGGGGAGGTATTTGGACTTGTTCCCCCGAGGGGTCTGCCTCGTTTTTCGGGCTTGATGAACCTGCCTGGATGATGCTCTGAGCGCGCTGCATGAGGTTCTCCTCTTCGCTGTCTGCCTGTTCGTGGACCACCCTCATGCTGCGAAATTGTTCCTGTAGGAACGCCGAGTTTTCTTGATCGAAGGATTTTTGCGACATTTCCGAGATAGGTTTCTTCTTTGAACTTTCCATCTTTGATCCACAGGGGTTTGAACCCTTCTGGGTGATGTGGCTGAGTTAGGCCTAGCCTCTGGTACTTGATAACCGCGAGACTGGCAGACTTCGGGGCCGGGGTTTTGCGTCCCGGTGATCCCTGAGATGGATTCGGCCGAAGGCAGGCGTGGGGCTTTTCGAGCGAAATTATTTTTGGGATATTTCGCTTACTTGGCTTGGGCCTTGCCGTTGCGGTCCGAGATGAGTTGATCGTGAAGTTGTTGGAGCGTCTGGGGCCCCTCACTTGGATTGCAGGATGCCCGGTCGAGGATTCTGAGTTCTCGAGCGCGGGTTCTTGATTCTTCTGACACCGAAATGTGACACACTATCCTAGATGATCGAGTGAAGACGCTGAAGCATCCGAAAAAGAGATCCAGGAAGCGGGCGCACTATGCTTGAGAATATTCGTGATGAATGCTAGCGGGTCTGATCCCTGGCCTAGCCACTGTACTGCACTGCACTGGGAATTCGAACCCCTGGGGCGAGTGGACAAGGTTCTGAAGCAGGTAGCGATCGCGTACCGGTCCTCGACCTTGCTCTCGATCGACTGGCAGTGTGTGTGTGTGTGTGTCGGCTGCTCGACTTCTCCATCAGCTGGCTGCCTGACTGATTGACTGTGGCGCCGTGAGCGGGGGAAGTTGTCGATGATCGACCGCCGTTGATGCGTGTCTGTGTTCTGGTTGAGTGCGACCCGGCTTCCTCTTGGTTTATTCTTATCTCTCCTGGAGATACACTGATGATGATTAAATGATTATAATTACAGGAATACCTTGCATAATGCGGATTTCGGGACCGCACTATTCAAGTACCCGCACTATCCAAGTCGGCACTATCGAAGACAGAGGGTCCGCACTATTGGGATCAATACACTGTGGATTCGATTAGCGCGGACCCGCCGTCTTCAATGGAGGGATTCCGGAAGAGAGCGATCTTGGAATCCCGCTCCTGTAAATGAGAAAGCGAATGGAAGAGACCCCGACAGCTTCGTATCGGCACTATTTAAAACATTTTTTATCACTGATTTTGCTGCGACATTCGGTTGCTTAGCTCTTGATAGACACGAACAGATTCTTTCAAATTATGACTAGCGAGTTGACCCCGTTGGAGCTTGCAGTCAACGCGCTGGATGTGTGCCGAGAGCTCGTCGGTCATCCTTACTATCGTAAGAACTTCATCGAGCGTAGGCTCTTCGAGGTGCTCGCGATCTTGGTCGACAGCGAACGTGTCGAGGGACTCGTTGTCGAGTGGCTCCGGCCTGAGGTTGACAAATTCATCGATGTCGATCGCTTCGATATCTGAGAGGCCCGTTCGACGCACCGCATCCAGCATGTCGTCATTGGCTCGAGAATATTGATCATCCAGATCAACAGTTACGTTCGCACAATGAGGCAGAATGTGCTTCCACACTCCCCTCATGTTCCTCGAGCTGACTTCGTTCCATGCGTCACTGATGTTAACAATCACGGTCTTCAAATTCAGATTCTTCCAGAATTGGATGAGCGTTATGCCTTTTTCCTGTGTTTCTTGAATCGCTTGCGCAAGGGTCCGTCGCAAGTAGTAAGCTTTGAACGTGGAAATGACCCCCTGATCCATAGGCTGGATCATAGAAGTCGTATTGGGCGGCAGAAATGTCACTCGGACACTTTGATTCAATGCGGACAGCCCGTCTGGATGTCCCGGAGCGTTATCCAGAATCAAGAGAATTTTGAAAGCAATCCTCTTCTTTCGGCAGTATTCCTTGGTGGCAGGACAGAAATAGTTAAGGAACCAGTCCTGGAATAAGACCTTGGTGACCCACGCTTTCCCGTTGAAGCGCCAAATCACGGGTAAATCTTCCTTCCGAACATGTTTGAGATCTCTGGGATTCTCAGAACGATACACATGCATTGGTTTCAGCTTAAAGTCGCCGGCTGCGTTCCCACCTAGGAGCAGCGTCAGACGGTCCTTGGTGATTTTGTGGCCGTTGGACGAAGCCTCTCCCGCCACAACAAATGTTCTGGATGGACATTTTTTCCAGAACAACGCGGACTCATCGACATTGAAAATTTGCTCATCCCTGTATCTTCCTTCTTGAATGACCCGACCATCTCCATCCGTATCCTAGTCACCAATACCCGATCCCTCAGGAAAGCCAACAAATTTGATATCATTACCGCACATTATTCTCAATCCAATGATATAATAAGCTGCTCTGAAACATGGTTTCACCCAGACGAGGCCAGCTGTTATCAGATTCCTGATTTCTCTCATTTCTCCCTATGTAGGGACTCTGCCTATGGCGGGGTTTCGATATTTGTCAGAGATACCTTGGTGGTGTCCTCGGTTCGGGAGCTCCAGCGAGAGGGGAGTAATTTACAGGCTATCGCCTTGAATATTCTCTTTCGTCCTCTCAACCTCAAATTCAACCTCCTCTCAATCTACTCTGCCCGCGCCAGTCTCTCCAATTCCCTCTCTGATCTCATTTCCGATACAATCTCGAGATCGACCGAACCTTATCTCCTACTTGGGGATTTCAACGTCGATCTCCTGACCCGAGCTCCCTACGTCTCAGCCTTCGTCGAATGCCTGCATGGCCTAAATCTGGTGGAGGTTCATCGCCTCATAACTCGACCTGCCTCTGGCACATGCCTCGATCACCTGTGGCTGACCAATGATGGCTGGGCGGTTGTCTCTCAGGCCTCAGTGCTTCCTTGTCTCGATTTCTCAGACCACTACCCTGTCTCCTGCCACCTTTTGTTACCGTCAAAACATCTGCCCACACCTGGTTCCTCTCTCCGACACCGGCGCATTTTCAGTGAGGCGAATTATCAGTGTTTCTTTGATTCCCTTCGCTGTGAGAATTGGTCTCCCCTCTATTCCTGCCAAGATGTGGACGTAGCAGTCGACGCATTCACGCGTCAACTCTTTTCTGTGTACGATGCATCTTTCCCCCTTGTCCCTCTTCGAACTCCTAAACGGATGCCTTCTTGGTACTCGCCTGGCCTTGCCCGTTTTAGTCGTCGACTGAGGCGCTTGGCGCTGCGGTACTTCCGAACAAGATCACCACCTCATAAGCTTAAGTATTATTCTTTCCTTAAACACTACCGTGCTCGAATTCGATCCTGTCGTTACAAGTTCACTCAATCCCTTGTGGACAGGATCAGTTCCTCTCCTAAAAAGCTCTGGCATCTCATCAATGAGTCTGTCGGGCGTTCTCGGACCCTGACATCACCCCTCTCCCATAGCGCATCAGCTGACCGTGAGAGTTTCGATGTACTCAATGATTTTGCGAAATTCTTTGCGTCTATTGGAGCAACGACAGCGAGTCTCTCCTCCCCTTCGTCCCACATTTCCTCTGATCCCATTCTTACCCGAACTTTCGATTCCTTCAAAGAATCCGCTGCTGACTGGGCTCTCAAGTTCATCGACCCTTACTCCCTCCCTACGATCTGCCTCGATATCAAGACCAATTACGCGCGTTCTACGTCTGATGTCCCCTCCAAAGCCATCGTACTCGCTATCGAACTTCTTTGTATCCCAATCGCCTATCTCTTCAATCTTTCTATCCGCACAGGAGTCTTCCCAGCCTCTTTCAAGCTTGCATCTGTCATTCCTTTCTTTAAAGGCAAGGGACCTCGGGATCAACCGGCCAACTACCGTCCCATTAGTATTCTCCCTTTCCTCTCCAAGCTCTTCGAAAAATGTGTTCTCACCCAACTCAATGACTTAGATTCCTCTCGTGCCCACCTCTCGTGCCATCAGCACGGCTTCAGAGCTAAGTTCTCGACAGACACAGCCCTATGTGAGATCCGCAGCTTTATTCTGGAGAACTGTGTTGCCAAGTCCTCTGTTGTTGGTATCTTCCTTGACCTAGCGAAGGCGTTCGACTGCCTTGACCATTCGATTCTCCTTCGTTTCCTTAGAAACACTGGAGTCTCTGATCAATCCCTTGCCTGGTTCGAATCTTATCTGTCAAATCGTTTCCTTACTGTCAATGTTGATGGTATATCATCCTCCTCCTTCCCCATCACCCATGGAGTTCCCCAAGGCTCGGTTCTGGGCCCGTACCTTTTTCTCCTCTATATTAACATCCTCCTCGAACATGGCAACTCTCTCTGCGCTCAATTACGCGTTATTTCTTTCGCGGACGACACTACGATTCTGTTCAGCTTCTCTCCTCTCAGCACAGAAAGGGACATTGCGGTCCTCAATTCCCACCTCGTATCCCTTTCCTCAATGCTACGCACTCTCAAGTTAACCATCAACTCCGATAAA
>NW_003805099.1:0-4698 GCF_000255335.2 Galendromus occidentalis | reverse complement strand
CCCGTGTCGCTCTGTCGATTGAATTTTCACATTGGCTCAGCGAGCCGCTCTGCCTCTGGAGAGGCATCGACGGGAGGCAGGTATCTCTGCGGCCGCTTTATCGTGCACGTTTGATGTCAGTATCGCCAGGTTTCCTTATCTTATCTCCCCCGCGTGCACGGGAAGCGTGCTGCGTCGGTCGTCACTCGCTGGTCAGTGGCCGATCAGGACGGTTGCCCTTCCGTTTTACCAGAATTAGGTCCAGCATTTTCGCCCTTCGTCAAGTGTCGGAGTATCGGGAAAAACGAATCGCAGAAAATCTTCAGTTTCGGTGGGGATCGAGCTGCGTTGAGTGGATTGTTTATCATTTTCGCTTAAGCTGCGATCTGGTGGTATTCAGCGTGATTTTAAGTGTGTGGTTTTTTTTTTCATCGAAGGTGGTATCCGGATCGACCGACCCAGAAGCAGGGAAAAAATGGTTGTGGAGCGCTCTCCGTATTTGACCAGACACCGAGCCGCCGAAATCAACGGGATGGAGGATTATTCTCCATGAATAAGAATCTGCAGAATTCGAATTCTGCAGAATTCGGCTTCGCAGAGTAGCTAGTTCCCGGCTCAGATGAAGGTCGGTCTTAGTGGCAATTATAGACCAATTGTCAGTCATTAGAGCGGCCATTGACACAAGGTCACGACGCATAGTGGGCACATAAAGTACCGAGGACAGGCTGAGGAGGGTGCTCTCCCCATCGGAAGAGCACACCTCCAAGCCCACACGGCCTTCACCGAGTGCGGAGAGCCGCTGGTCTCCACCCGCTTTTACTGTGCGAGGAGACGAGTAGACGGTGTAACTTTGAAAGTGTTGAAGGTCAAGATTCGTAGCTCTGGTCAGGAGTAGAAGAGCAGCCCGTTCAGGAATACACAGAGATGCGATCTCACGAGAGGGAGATACCACAGTGAATTTTATTCGAAATCTTAGGTCTTTCATACCTAGGCAGGAGTCTAAGCTCCTCCTTACATGTCCTGATCCTTACATACATATACATAGGATAAGGCTACCTTGGTCTATCATAAGTAGCGTCCTAGAATACTATTGGGTGTACCCAGCATGTGGGGTGCTAGCTTAATTTCGTACTACCTCAGGGGTATCATGCTAGAGTCGTAACTTCGGGGTATAACCCCGGTGACTCACGTATTTTACCACTGACACGGGTATATGGCCCCGTGGGTTGGTATGAGTCATAGTCCTAGTACGGAACGAGGACTAGTAGTTTCCAGTTTCTACCTAAACCTCAACACCTCCCCTAACTGCTAAGTCCGAGTGTCTTCAGGATGAGGGAGCAGTCAGGCTCCGGGTACAATCCACTTTCAGCAGTCAGCTTCTGAGAGTATTGAAGCGATGAAACTTCCTGAATAAATTGAATCGTCGTCCGCTGCTTTATTCCGAATTCGTTTTTCGCATGTCCAAACGGTATGCGACAAGTCCGGTTAGGTGCGCAGTAGGCCGGTACACAGCCGTATTCTCAGCGCTCAGCGCCAGGGGGCAGTGCGGCAGGCTCCCGCCGGAGGGCGCTTGAGCACCACAAAGGTGCTTTGCTGAAGATAGAATTTCCATTGATTTTCCATTGAATTTCCATTGGAGAGACAGGAATCACGGTCTCTGTGGATGAATATTATGGGTTCAGGGTTCTGCCTCCCCTCTCACAGAGAGCGGGAATCCTGTGGTGTAATTCTGAATTTTTCATGGTCGAGCTGGGAGTTTGAAATTTCGATAAGGTACTTGGATTCCGTTAGGTTTTAAGTCGTTGGAGTCCGTTGAGTAGTTTCCGCGTAAGAAGCGGAGTTTCCCTTGCGATAGTCAGTGGGGCCTTGCCAGTTTGGCCGTTTTCCGTGCAGACATCACTCAGAGCTGGTCGATGCAACTCCGATCCGGTCGAATAACCTGGAGCCGCACCATTAGTATGTCCAGCGGAGCAGGAAGATCTCGCGCAGCAACCGGACACGGTGGCGGTGAGTTCCATGAGCCATCCGGGGGGGAGTGGCTGAGGAGTTTGGTGGGGTTTTCTCCGACGTCGGAGCGACCGCCCCACTCTCGCGTTGTCGAAAGCCCACAACACGCGAGACAATTATACGCAGCTCGGGAAGCAATCGATCGCCACGGTCGGCCCGGCTCCGGCTGGAACATGAATGTGTTCCGGATTGACGTGGAAGAACCGGCAGTTGAGCCGTCGAGAAGGCTCAGTTGGGATTTCCGGAAGGTTGGACTGGTGATCGGTCTTATTGTGCTTTTTCTGATCGGGATCATATCAGTTGGTTCGTATTTGCCGGTCTTTGGAGATTCTGAGAGAATATTTGTCCGGTTCTTATGTTGTGCTTGTTTTTGACAGCACATATCTTGTTTTAGGTGTATTCGTGTCTCAGGAACTGCGGTTTGAACGCAGCAGAAAAGTGTCTGTGCAGATAAACGCCGAATCTTACGACGATTGCCTCAAGCCGAAGCGAAGGTAGAATTCACGGGAGCACCCTGAAGAAAAGCCAGAGGATATCTCTGGAGTCGTTCGCCTGCATCGTCAAAGACTCAAGACTTCACTGTTATTCGTCCCTGCGAAGACAGTGTGTTGTTCTTGCATCTGGGCGCGGGATAAAACCAGAAGAAGTCGAAGCAAGCCGTGGCGATGGCGCAAAGATTGACGTCTGCGAAAACTATGAGCGATTCGTCGAAGATTAAGCCTCATGAGCCTGAAGGCGTCAATCCGAGTCTGGCTAATTTGATGTTTCAGTTGTATATACAGATAAGCCCAATAAAGGTGATCCTTAAGCTGAGGGACCACAGAGCATTGACCCATTTCTGCGTTGTGAGAGTATTCTGCTAGTTGTTATAGTCAGCTCTCGTATTGATGTAGTGTTGGGCTGTAGGGGAAGTTGTCTTCTGAGGGAACGCGTTTTCCGATTGGAAAATAGAGTCTGATTAACTCATTCACCTTTTCCTTTAGTCGATGTTCCGATCGTTTGAGATTGGCCGTGGCCAACCTCTCTTTGCGGAGCTCCCTTTCCAAGTCGCGGATTTTCCTCCGGGATGCCTCCAGCTCGTGCGATGCTCTTCCACGATGCAGTTCCAGAATGTCGGCCAGGTCCTCGCTGATGAAGGCCGCCGCGATCACGAATTGTTCTTTGATCGCATTGAACACCCTCGCAGCCTGTTGACCTCGGGCCGAAGTGGGTGTTATTGTTGAAATCTGTCTTTCCCGTGTTCGTTGTCACTACGCTTAGCTAGACTCCTACGCAGTCTTGCTTCCCTTTCTCTTACTTCAGTGTACGTATATATTACGCGTTCCGCTTCAATAAAGTTTACTGGGCACTGGGCATAGTCTGATGCTCTGGAGCTGTTACTACTATCTTTTGTGTACCCGAAAAGTGAATACGTTATCAGCGACGAACTGCTCTACCATCCAACTTGG
Source organism: Galendromus occidentalis (assembly GCF_000255335.2). Taxonomy (NCBI): domain Eukaryota; kingdom Metazoa; phylum Arthropoda; class Arachnida; order Mesostigmata; family Phytoseiidae; genus Galendromus; species Galendromus occidentalis. The sequence continues at coordinate 1,264 of NW_003805099.1, read as the reverse complement.
TGAGAAACAAGTAATTCTACTAAGTATTTCAAACTTGGAAGTACGAGACTATCATGGAAAGCTCGTTTGATGTGGTCAATCCTCTGGGCAAAGAGGACACCACGGATAGGTCCAAGAGAACAGCCTCAGAAACAGAAGCTGATGAAGATACGAATCCAGAGAGTATCGTGACCGATACGAAATCATTGCCAGCTTGCCCAGTCGTACTCAAGGAATATGGCCAAAACTTTGTGGCATGGAAATCACTCATACCGATATATCTGGCCAATGATAGTGATGTAGCTGATGTGGTACGAGGTACTTTAAAAATGCCTGTGAAAGCTGAAGGTACCGATAAGTACACTTACAAGCAGAGACTATCAGTCGATTCCGGAAAGCTAATCTGAAGGCCAAACAAATGTTATTCGCTTCAATTCATCAGAATCTGATTGTCTCCTTATTCTACAATAAGACCGAAACAATCACTGCTCATGAAATCTGGACTCAAACCAAAGCTAGATTTTCTAAACAAACTGGAATTGTAAAGGATGCTGCAATCTCTCGTTACATGGCATTCAGGTTTGCTAAGAACAAGACAGTAGATGAGAATCTCTCCGTCTTCAGGAATTTGTCAGATCATCTGACTGAGACAGGATTCATCATAAACAGTGATCTAGCCTGTTCTCGACTGCTTGCCGCTCTTCCTCAGGAATGGGACTCCCTGAGATATGCCTGGGCTGCAAGAGCGCCACAGGACAAAACCATTGGAAACCTCATGGAGATTCTGAGAGCAGAGTCTTCACGAAGGTCAATCAATCGCGAAGTCGATCAAGCTACAGCACTTCTATCACAAACCAGAATCGGCAATATGAGACCCAGACGTGGGAGATTTCCAGACGCCCTCAAAGGCAACAATCGATCCGAACCAACTCTGCGCAGCAAATAAGTCAGAGACATGAGACTAGATCTCGGACGACCATCAAATGCTACAACTGTGGCTTGATGGGGCATTATCAGAGAAATTGTCGCCGTCCAAGAAGGAACCAACAGGGAAACACGAGCAACAGACCGAGGGCCAATGTGGCTGAAGCACTGGTGGTCTCAAGGTCGATGCTAAACGCAAATCCCAATATGTTTCTTGTGGACAGTGGTGCGACACATCACATTTTGAATTCCAAGAAATGGTTCACTTCATTCGGAGAGTCTGAAACCCGGGAAGTCCGCGTTGGTAGTAATCACTGTCTGCTGGTTACCGGACAGGGTGACGCCAACCTGACTATCAGAG
>NW_003805098.1:4585-19308 GCF_000255335.2 Galendromus occidentalis | reverse complement strand
CCGGAGGGGAGCGGTGCGTCGATCGCCAACCCAGAGCAGCCAGCAAAAGGAGCCCAAGGTCGACGCCTCGGGTGACACCATCTACATTGATGACTCATCTGGCGCGGAAGCGACTTCAGAAACCGGGAGAGCTGTGAGGGCGTCAACACCATTGCCCCTAGAGACGGGAAAAGACCTCTCAAAGAGGGCAGATAGGAGACGACTGAAGAAGCGAAGGAGACGAGAAGCTGAGGAGTCCAGTAGAGATGAGCACTCGAGCCGCGAGCACTCACACTGTGAGAACTCCGTCAGCGAGCAGCCGGAAAAACCCGCCGAAACGTTACCCGATCTATACAGGGAAATGCACCGTGTACTCGCGAAGACTTGGGCGCTACTCGCCATGACCAAGGACGAGGAGACGACGAAAGCCAACGCGAGGCCCGTACGGAGGTACGCTGAAGTACTGCACGCCATTGCAAAGAGGTACTGCGACACAGCTGATCAGCTAAGGCAGAAGAAAGCGTCACTGGTTAGCACCGCTACCCAGACAGTGCCAAGGACGACAGACTCGGGTACGCAGGTTGAGCTCAGCTCCCTGCTGCAGGCCGGAGCCAAAGAGCAGAGAACAGAGGAGGCGAGAAAGATTCGAGAAAGAATGGCGGCAGCTGAAAGGACCCCGGCGCGGATAGTGCCCCTGCTGGAAGAGGCATGGCCAAGGGAGACCTTCACCAAAACCAAACTGGCTAGGTCAAGCATCCAGGCAGGCTGACCCGACAGGATCATCCTAATCAGGGAGAACGACGCAAAGGACAGGGAAAGGCTGACTTTGATAGAGCGGCAGTTTCCCGGCATGAATCACAAGAGACTTCTGGAGGGGCTCGGGCATGGCTGCATTGCCATGATCACCAACCAGAGTAAGGTCGACATCGAGGATGACGAGAGCGGGGTAGAGGCGCCGGCGACGGCGCACACTCTCATCGTAGGGAAGCTGGCTGAGAAGAAGGAAGACGGCGACGGAGAAGAGCTCATGAAGCTGTGCCAGGAGAGGGTGTAGCAGCCTACTACTGCAGCCACAGAAGCGGAGGATAGTCGAAGTTATACGGAAGGTGGTCGAATGCTGCATGGAAGGAATAGACGTCAAGGTCGAGATATGCCGGAAGGGCACGTCGAAACCGGTGACGAACGAGCCGAAGGCAGCAGCAAGACAACCGAAACCGCAGAAGTTGAAGCCACCGACAGATAGGCCCGACGTCGGGGTGGTCATGGTGAAACCGAAGAAAGAGCACGATTACGCCGAAGCTCTCAAGAGCCTCAAGGCGAATGTGCAAGTGGGAGGGGATGGTGTAGAGCTAGAGAAGATCTCGATCACCAAGTCGGGAGAAATTCGAATCCAGGTTAGGGAGACTCGTGAAGGAGGTCGAAAGAACTTCGCCGAGAAGCTGTCCCAGAAAGCAGAAGCCCTGCAGGCGGAAGTGAAAGCCGTGTCGGCCCAGGTCCCCATAGCGATCAGGGGCATTGACGATACCGTGGACAAAGATGAGGTAGAAGAGGCCCTCGTGAAAGCAGGAGTCCCCAAGGAAGAAGTCGAGAACAAGGTGAACCTCGGAGAAGTACAGGCAGGACGCGCTGGAACTCGAACGGCGGTGATGCGAGTCTCACCGTCTCGAGCCTTCATGCTCTTGCAGCTCCAGGAGCTCCGAGTTGGGTGGTCGGGGTGCAGGTGTCGCATCACGCAGTTCGAACAGCCCCAATGCTGCTTCAATTGCCAGAAATTCGGGCACCTGGCCCACGAGTGCAAGGAGGGAAAGGCTGAAGGCAGGAGATGCTACCGATGCGGGAAGGAAGACCACATCGCAAAGGACTGCGAAGCGTCCCCGAGCTGCTACGTGTGCGGGAAAAATGGGCACCGAGCTGACTCCCGCTCGTGCCCAGCGCAGCGTGAGCAGGCGGCGAAAGCCCAAGGGAAGGTTATGGACGCCACGGAGGCTGCGAAGCCAAAGAAGCCGCGGAAGCGCCGAGGCAACAAAGGCAAGGAAGTCGCCGAGTTCGAGTCGGAGGGGCAGCCGGCGGTCTGCCCGGGCGCTTCGGAAGAGACCATAGCAGGAGGAGACGGCAGGTCTCGAGAAGAGCCGATGGAAACCGAACGGGAAGGAACACCACCAGCGGGGAAGTCGCAAGTAGGAAGCGAGCGGGACAGAGTACCTCCAGCGGGAAAATCCCTAGTAGGAACCGAAAACGACAGAGTACCAGCCGTGGGACAATCTCAAGTAGGATCGTCGCGAGCGGAACGAGAAGGAGCCGAAGGGGACAGAGTACCGACCTCGGGAAATTCCAGAGTAGGCCTAGGTCGAGGACGGAAGACGGGAGAGGTCGCCAGCACGAGCGCAGCAAGCCAGGGGCAGAAAACTTCAGAGATCAACGATGATCAGGAGCATCCAATGCAACACTAACAGGTGTCGAGACGCCCACCTCCTGCTCGACAACACGCTAGTGCTGTCGGATTACGACATCGCTCTTATAAGCGAGCCGAACCGGGCAGCGGTTCAGCAAGCGAGCTGGGAGGTGGATCTCGAGGGGGATGCAGCGATATGGATGTCAAGAAGACTGCAAGGAATGGCTGTGTCGAGGGGAAGAGGAAGCGGATACGTCTGGGTCGATATCGGGGTGGCTGTGGTCTACAGCTGCTATGTGTCACCCAACACCACTGACGAGCAGTTCATTGGTTTCGTAGATAGCTTAGAAGAGAGCGCGAGGGCATGGAGCCCACGGAGACTGCTAGTGGTCACCGGGGACTTCAACTCCGCAGCGGTGGAATGGGGCAGCAGCACCACGAATCGAAGAGGCGAGTTGATACTGGAGATGACCAGCCGACTGGACCTCCTGGTGGCGAACGACGGGATAGTGCCAACATTCCAGCGGAGGGAGCAGAGGTCCTACCTGGACCTCACGCTCTACTCTGGCAACGTGAACGGGGGCATCGAAGGCTGGAGAGTGCTCGAGGAGGAAACGGGCAGCGATCATCGCTACCTCGAGTTCCAGATCCGGGGAGAAAGGCAGCAGCAGCGAGGTGCAGAGGAAGGGGAGGCACCGACGACATCGTGGAGATGGAACCCGCGACGACTGGACCTCGAAGTCGTTAAGGGAACCATACTTGAAGAGGGTGAGCAAGGGACACCGACGGAAACGGCGGAGCAGATAGCAGCCGCCCTCGGCCGGGCCTGCGAGAAGGCTGCGCGTGGAGGACTCCCGGGGGGCCAACGCAGGCGGAGGCCGAAGTATGGTGGACAGCAGAAATCGCCGAAGCAAGGAAGGAGTGCGTGAGGCTGCACAGAAGACACTTCAGGAGTACACTGAGGAGCGCAGCGCAGCCGGATGAGATACGCGAGGCACTGGAGAGCTACAAGGCGGCGAAGAAGATGATGCGCCGACTAATCCAGCAGAGCCGAGAGCGATGTTGGAAGGAGCTATGTGAGGAAGTGGAACGAGACGCGTTCGGCAAGCCATACAAGATCGTGATGAAGAAGATTGGAGCAGCGACTCCGAGGCTTCTCGCGAGCTTGGTCGACCGAATCATCGAGCGACTGTTCCCCGCGCGACCGGCGCAGCAATGGAGATTCGGGGAGGACGAGGACTTCAACTTCGACGAAGTGACGGCGGAGGAGGTCCTGACAGCGGCGGAGAAGATCAGCATCGGAAAGGCCCCGGGAGTCGATGGCGTACCCCCGGAGGTGACCAAGATGTTCATGAAGTTGAGACCGGCGGACTTTGCAGCCATGACCAACCAGCTGCTCAGGGAAGGGCGATTCCCAAGTGAGTGGAAAGTTGCGAGACTTGTCCTGCTCCCTAAGCCAGGCAAGCCGAGGGACGACCCGTCGTCCTACCGGCCGCTGTGTCTCTTGGACACAGAAGGCAAGGCGGTGGAAACACTCCTGGCAGGGAGACTCACGACGGAACTCGAGCAAAGGAGCGCCATCGCCGACACCCAGTTCGGGTTTCGAGCGGGAAGATCGACGATCGATGCGATCCAGGAAGTTGTTCGAGCGGCAGAGGAAGAGCGAAGCGCGGAGAAGACATGGAGGACGAGGAAGCTCTGCCTGGTGATCCTGGTCGATGTGAGGAATGCCTTCAACTCGATGCCGTGGGAGGTGGTGATGGAGGCGCTGAGGAGCGCCGAGATCTCACCGTACCTTCGGCGGGTCATCGGCAGCTACTTGGAAGACCGATGGATCGTGACAACAGAGGGGGCAAGACACAGGATGACGGCCGGAGTGCCGCAGGGCTCCATCCTAGGACCGACCCTGTGGAACGTGGCCTACGACGGAGTACTGCGGCTGGATCTGCCGGAAGGCGCGAGCACCGTCGCCTATGCGGATGATTTAGCAATCATCGTGAAGGCTCGGACGGAGGACGAGCTCGTGTCGAAGGCGAATGGAGCGATGGAAGCGGTAGCGAACTGGATGGACTCGAAACATCTGGCGCTCGCACCGGAGAAGACGGAGGCGATCCTTCTCATCGGCAGGCGGAGGTGTGGACCACTGGAGGGGCTCAACCTCAGGGGACACGCGGTGGAGCCGAGGAGGGAGGTCAAGTACCTGGGAGTGTGGCTGGACCGAGGGCTAACGTTCGCCCCACATATCCAGCACGCGTTGACGAAAGCGAAGAAGTCGGTGAAGGCGCTCAGCCGAATCCTCCCCCGGACCCGGGGAGCGGGAGAGGGGAGGAGACGGCTACTGGCGACGGTGGCAACATCCATCGCCACATACGGAGCGCCGGTCTGGGGAGAAGGCTCTACGGAAGGAGAGAAACGTCAGGCGCCTCGCCAGCGTCCAAAGGCAGATGGCGCTCCGGATCTGCAGGGCCTATCGAACCGCAGGATTGAGCGCAGTGCTTGCGCTCTCCCGCCAGGTTCCGTGGCACCTTGTGGTCACCGAGAGAAAACTTCGGCACGAAGACCGGCGCGAGCCGGATCCCGAGCGACGAAGGACGAAGAAGCAACGATGGGAGGAGACGCTGAGCAAGTGGCAGGAAGAGTGGACGGAAGACACCGGAGAAAGCGAGTGGACGAAGAAGCTGGTGCCCGACTTGCGGGAGTGGCAGACCCGTAGGCACGGCCAGACTTCGTACCATCTCACGCAGGCGCTAACGGGACACGGTTGCTTCCAGGAGTACCTGTACCGCTTCAGGAAGACCAACACGCCCCGAGTGCTTATTATGCTTATCGGGATCTGTGGATGGAGTCCGCCATACGCTGATGGAGTGTGAATTCTTCGACCGCGAGAGGGAAGAGTTCCGGGATGCTCTCGACTGGGGCTTCAAACTCGAAGGGATGGTGGAAAAGATGCTCGAAGGCAGCGAAGAGTGGAACGCAGTGGACGATTATGTTTCGAGAGTAATCGGCACGAAGGAGGCTCTGGAGAGGATCCGGAAGAGGGCGACCGAAGAGTCAGAGCGGGAAGAGGTGGCTCCGGCTCAGGAAGACGGAGTAGCGCCCGAGCCCGGATGGCGCGAGGGGTCGACCGGGGGGATGACAACCCCCGATCGAGATGAAGCGGGAGATGTCACTCTGAATACGCAGCGGAGCGCCAACATGGATAGGTAGGGATAATCAGGTAGGTCGGGGGCCCCCTGAAGCGAATATCTTAGCTGATGGCCGGGGGGCCCTACCGGCCCCGTTCTCGTTCAATAAGCTGTACGGTCCCATCGGCCTCCGGGGCAGGACCTATGTAGGTTTGTAAGCCTAGATAGGTTGTATCGGCAGATGAATAAAGGAAAGGGCTCGGCCACGACCCGATCAGAAAAAAAAAAGCTTGTCCTGCGAAGAGTTGGTCTGGCGTTAAATCGACCGGCGATGGGTTGTCGGGGCGATGAGTTGTCCCGGCGTCAGGTTGGGTGGCGTTCAAATGTCGGCGTTGAGATGTCGGCGATGAGTCGTCATGTACCGGAGTGCGGTCGCGTCCTTCTCGAACACGCTTTCGTATCTCCAGTACCATAGCTCGAAGGTCAAACCCGCTTCAGGATCTCACGTGAATGTTGCGATCCTCTTCACCAACGAGTCCATCGTGCGTTCCATGGAGTCTTCAGGTCGTCTCGTCCCACCTCGTAGTTGTTGCAGTGAAAGTTGTGTCGTTTCATGGTGCTTGATCTCCATTCTTTTCAGAATTTCAGTCAGAGCTTCTTGTGAGATCATGCTTTACCACTTTCCGATATCCTCGTCGCCAGTTGTTGTGACCGTCACCGTACCGCAAAGTAGGAGACTTCATTGTTTTACCTCGATGATGAATGAGATTCATCTCGTCTATTTATTGCTCTTACGCTAGCACTACAGATCATGAGTATTCGAAGACCACGCTATCAAAGGTAGCACCTTGGGCCTCGTGAGTGGTCATGGGAGTCAGGGAGAAATTAAGTCGGCGGCATCTGATGGCTTTGTTCGCCGGTATCTGGAGGGTACCTGTCTTTTTTTAAACAGGTGTCCACTTTCCTCGGAGACCGCGTGACGTCAATATTGTCGCACGATGCTCCCCCGATCTCGCAACCGATCCGATCGTTCTCTGTTCCCCGAAATCTAACCATGGGAGATGGATTTCGGCGTCTGGAGCTACTGAAGGTCCAGATCCCATCGGTAGACATGAAGGTCATAGAGGTTCGGTGAAGGTCGGTGAAGGTTGGTGTGATCGACGGGGGCCACGCGATCGTGTGCAGATTCAGATTCCTGGTGGGTGGTTCCTTGACTAACGTAGGTCCCGTTGTTTCCGTTGGGTGTCCCTCTCTGATTCTAACGTTTAAATGTTCGCGGGTCACTTTTCTGCTGACGTCATTTCCGTTGCATTTGTTTACAGGAGTGAGCGCAGTGGCGTAGTTCTACGCTAAAAAATAGGAGCTTCGTGCAGGTTTAACGATGCTTTTTGATAGTGACTCAATCCTGCTTAACTCAGGCACGATTCGAATTACAAGTTACAGTAGACAACGAGATGCATCGTGAAATTTTCAATGTAAAACTCTGACGACGCTCGCTCGCTCCTTTTAACATTCACCGGCGTGATCGGTGCGTACTTGTATGAGGCAATCTCCGAGAGGTCGCGACCCATGAGACTATCCGCGGAGCTGCCCCCCGAAGAACGTCCGAGATATCCCTCAGAATTCTGGAGCCGCCATTACGAATATCAACCGCATTGCATTTCCTACGGATCGACTATCCAACATCACCGGGTGTTCTCTTGAGATCTCTCACAAGGGCCTCAAAGATACCCACGCTTTCTATAAGATACAGTCCCTTCGTTTCCAGTTTCTCGATGACATGAGGGGGCTCTCCGAAGTTGGCTTTTACGAAAGCCAGATTGTCCCTTACAGAGAGCTCCCTCGCTAATTGAGCAGTCGCTCCGATGCTCGCAGCGTCACTGACGTCCAGAGCGCCCGAAACCTTCGAAAATGAATCGAAGTGGTCGGCATGATAAAGCGCTGCAATCAACCAGGTACCCCATCTTGTCGAAACTGGCTGGGGTGGCAGCGGCACTCCAGGAGCGATCTCGCGGAATGTGCTCACTCGAGAAGCAGACTTAAGGAAAACTTTCTTCCCGTTGGAGACCAACTTGTCTACATCCGGGAAGATGGTCCTGATCTCTTCAGCCAATCGATGAACAGCGTGTGCTGCGCAGGTGGCATGCATCATTTTCGGAAATATCACCTGCAGAGCTGAGTCGGCTTTTTTCTTATAAGCAGCTCCGTCACTTAGGAAAAGGAGCACTTATGATTCTTTTTGATTAGGATCATAGGTTTCAGATCCGTCCCTCTCGGTATTTATGCCTTCTGGCCACAGAAGGGTCAAGGAGTTCAAAAAAGCCTTAGCTATGGTCGAACTGTTCGTTTTCTCCAAACTTTTTGCATCCAGAAGAAGCTCTTACTCCCTGATGCTTCAACGATCGTATGAGCTACAAACCTCCTCACAGCGTCCGTGCTTTCATCAATGGATATCCATACTCGTTTCTCCCCGACATATCCTCTTATGTGTGCCAGTTTCCCCTCATAGAGGCTTCTGGGATATCCCGTGCGCAATGTGACAGACGAAAAAAAAACAAGGTGTCAGAATTCGTCATTCTCCAAGCGGTATGCCAGAGGACACGAGGGCCTCACACAGGTCCATGCTGAACTGAGAATTCTTCCCCGTAGCCGCAACTAGCGTTGTCGGTTGCTGTATCGTTGACGAACCTGATTGTCTCCTCTTCTCCACCAGACAGTGGTGATTGATACCATTAAGATGCAGCGTCACGAGAATTTTCTTCTACGCGTTTATTTCCTGCTCACAGCCTTTGCATAGGAGTACTGATCCGTCCGTCGAAAGCACTTCTGCTGTAAACTGCTCCACGTAAGATCCTAGTTTCGATCTCTCGGAGGCTGAGACTCTCGGCGTTCTGGATTTGGAGGATGACAGCGGATTGTCGAAGAATACCCTAATTAGGTACATCCGAGAAAAAGACCTTCTCGCCGCTTCCTACTACCGCCCGCTCCCGGAAACAAGCTCCCGAATGCGTTCATTCTTCTATCACAATGAAAATAGTGAAGGCAGTGTCTCACTCGTCTTGTCGTCGTCGTTGTCGTCGTCTCGTCGTCAGTCCTTAGTCGTTAGTTTGGAAGTCTCCGTTCCTCAATTACGTCCGCCGAAGGACGCAGGCCTTGTGCAAATTGTTGACCGGTCCGCCCGAGGAGCTGATTTCCGAGCTGCCGCTGCTAGATAGCAACTTCGAGGTAGCGTTGATGCTGTTGGACGACAATTACGATGTGCCAGAGCTCCGGCAGAGAGATGTTCTCGCCAACATCGTACACGTACCCAGCGTGCGAAATCCTAACGACACTACAGGCTTGCGCGAGTTGTTGAACGTCACGCACGGAACCATCCTCTCGTTGACCGCAGTCAAAGTGCCCCTGCGAAGTATAGCTCTACCCTACGAGCAAACGATTCGCAGAGCCCTTCCGATCGAGATGATTCTCAACTTCGAGGAGAATAACAATAAAGCCACGTCATCTGACGGCGAGCTCGTCGAAGGAGCTGATCAAGCCACCGCCGCAGAGGCTCGCCCGGAACAGCTGTTGAGCTACCTCCGAAGATACACAGCACTTCGCGCACTTGGCGCCGCGACGAACTTTCCGTATAACGAATCTCGCGGGAAGAGAAACCTCCAAAACTTCTCACTGGGAGAGTCGATTCTGCAAGATTCCTAGAATTGAATGAGCTCCCGTAGCTGAACCCACCTTAGACTCTCGGAATACCAGTAGAAACTACAGAGGCTTGAAACAGGCCTAAGAGGAGATCTCGGAGATCTCGCATCTCGTGACGGACTTTCGCTCTTGTGGACATGGCAAACTCGTGCCTACGAGCAGCGATCGAATCAGACATCATTCTTGATAAGATTCTGCATATCAAAGGAATGTTCCGACAGGAATTATCGACTGGAATGAGCGAAATCACTGAACATCGCACTTCAACCTTGATTCGCTCATTCCATCCTCCGCAGCAGTCAGTGAACGTCGATCCCAACTTCGCTGTCTCAATTAGACCATCCCTGATCCTTCTCGGTAACTTCCCCGACTCTGTCCTCAAGTTCGCGATGAAAACTACAAGAGTTTCCTACACCGCCAAACGTAAGCTCGAAGCGATTGATTACGATAAAATCTACGGTCAAACTGCAACGACGATCTAATTCGGGATCACCAAGAGCATGCTTCATGATTGGAAGAGAAAGGAGGATAGGCTGAGAGATGCTGACAGAGATCGGAGGGCCTTCAGGCATGGAGCGGTATACGATGAGAAGATGGAGGCTGACGTCTTTCTCTCAGAAGGCGAACCAGCGTCGGGCAACCTCTCCCACCGGACCATCTCGAGAAGATAACTACTTTCCGAAACTTCGTTGCGGCGGTCAGCGCAGGTATTCTGCCCGAAAATATCGGAAATATGGATGAAGTTCCTGTTCCGTTTGATCTCGTGTACGGTCGAACCGTTGCAGTGAAAGGAAGTGACGGAATCGAAATAGACTCGACAGGGAGTGAAAAAAATAATGTGACCGTCGTGCTGTGCGTTACAGCCGCCGGCGAGAAGTTACGCCCCATGGTTGTCTTTAAGAAAAAACTTGTGCCGAAAGAGAATTTCCCGCCTGGAATAGAGGTGAAAGTGAACGAAAAGGCTGTTCGGCCGAGGGCCGAATCTATGTTTGCGTCGAAGACGCCAGTTTTTTTTTCTCGCTTTGATACTGTTTTATTTTCGCCCATATGAGGGTGGAAAACACTCTATATCGGTTTCCACTGAAGTGCGACCCATGACGCTACTGATCAATGAGAGATCATATGACATTTTACAGAGCTGACCGCAAATCAGCTCATGTATCACTACTAGCCCACCACTTTCTCTCCTCTGGCTTGACTGGCCCGAAAAGTCAATGGCCCGAAATCTCAATGGCCCGAAAACCCAGTGTCCCGAACGGGATCTGTCCCGAAAGCGCATTGCCCCGAAAAATTTAGAGCTTAGCGAAGCTTCTATGCGGAGATGTGGCGAGAGAGCCGCAGTGGAGACTTCTACGCCTCTCTATCTCTATCCTTCATTCTCTCTGCGCGGGCTTCATCAGCTGACTGAATGTGACATGTGGATGCTCCGCAAGTCACTGTTGCGCGATCGTTTGTGTCTCTCGCGTTGACGGGAAAATGATACCGGAAGGAATAGAGTCTGCTTAGGCGAATAGTCTCTACCGTGTCAACGATTTCCTCTTCGAAGTCGACAAAAAGAACGAACAGAATCATTATTGTCGGCGCATTCGAAGAAAGTCGGACGGTTGTTCTGCTCGAATCATAGTCGTCAAGGTATAGATTCTCACTTATCCTGATAGATAATCTCACTGATCATCGATCGTGATATTCCGGGTATACGAAATCGAAAACGCGCCTGAGTCTCCGTTTCGCTATTCCAAGGGAGCCGATGCCGAAATTATCAGGACGTCCGGGACTCATACTCACGAAGAGGAACGTCGTGATCGCATCAGACGCGCTGCAAAGACAGAGATGAAACGAACGCTTCTGCTTCGACCGGACAAATCATGTAAACAAGTGTATCAGGAAGTCCTCGTTCGAAGTATTGCAAATCTTCGACAAGATCACGCCGCCGAAGAGATCGGCGCTGCTCTGCCGAATTTTGAAGAGGTCCGAAGCTCCTTGCATCGACAGCGAGCTAAGGTTCGACCGGTGCTGCCGTTAAGTCGGTCTGATATCGTGCTTCGCGATACGTGGACAAGAACCTTGGACGGGGAGGATTTCTTATAATTAGTCTTTGACGACGGAACCACGGACAGAATCCTCGGTTTCTCGACCGAGGAAGCTATGACGATCCTCTGTCGTGCTGACGCGATTTACATGGACGGGACCTTCATGCACATCTCCGCACAGGAGCTACGCCGAGCTTTCATTCTTTCGGGCCAATGCGTTTTCGGGACACTGGTTTCCCGGGCCATTGAGATTTCGGGCCAATGAGTTTTCGGGACAGTGGGCTCATACACAGACAGACGGTCATCTCCCTCAGTAATTTAGCATGCTTCGGAAGTGTATTCTCGCATGCGTGCAGATGGTGTCGATCACCTCTGATGCGCACCGACGACGAGCAGATCAGAACACGGATCACATTTTTGGTTCACAATTCACAACCATATCCCTCTGACGGGTGTCGCCAAGTCATCCGAGATTCCCAATTGCCTCCCGAAGCGCAAAACTGTCGGATCGCTCTACGTTATTTCATACCATGAAAAAGCCTCCCCGATATCTGCCGTCATTGCAGCTCGGCGCGAAGTACCTTCAGGGAAGGCTTTCCCTCACCTCGTATCCCCGCACAACAATCTCTTCTTTGGCTTGACTGTTGAGACGAAACAGTCGGCCTCCTCTCTCGAATCGTCCTTCTCGCAGTCGGTTTCGAGCCCGCGACGAATCTTTCTCTCAGGATGTGTTACTATTGAGACTAACTTTAGAATAGCTACACTCATTCTTCTAAGCTGAGCTTTCTGTCAGATCTATTTCGGTACACCCCGACTCAGTACTGTGCCACGTGCCAGAGGCTCCAGCTCTGACACATGTCAGAGGCTCCACTCATCAGGCCTCTCTTCTGATTCCGTATTTAGTAACCATCTGGAAATCTTACTCGATGCCTTACGAACTGTGCCTCTCGGAAAGGGTCGACCTACTGAAATATAAGACGACACTTTCTCCAATAAAATCACTGCGGTGTGCTCCCATCTCAACCTCCGGTTGTCCTCTCTGAGCTCGTACGTGTCCCGCTGATCTACCAAACCTAGCCTTCGACCAATCTAGGAACAACAGTTACTAATCATTAGGGCTGAAGATTCTTCGCGGACCGCCATTTTTCCGCGAACTTTCGTGAAAATTTCTGGCTACCCCTCATAGAGTTCCGATGGAGGCCGCGGATTTCCGCGAATTTGGCGGGAATCCTCCGCGAAAAACCTTCAGCCCTACTCATCATCTCTGATTAATTAGAGTGTCTGAGAGCCTGCGCTTTGTGGAGCTGCCCTCTATGATGCGGATCACTAACGAAAGCCAGAATCGCCAAAGCCGGAAATCCCGTTAGCCAGAGTTCGCCGTTCCCTGATCGTACCTGACCACAGAAAAACGAAGCTGCATCTCACAGATCTGGATCCTCGCGAAGCGCGAGAGTGGTTGCGGCTCGCGAATCGAAATTGGGGCCCAACTTCTTGAACGATCATTTGGTTCGCCTGATGGAATACATTTTCAGCGTCGCTTTCATCTTCAAGAAGTAGAAATTGTAAGAGATGACTCCAATAATATAAGATCCCCTCTGTGAGCGGGGTAGGAATGCAATACATCCGTGAAACGAAAGCATTGTGATTCTTTCTTCCAATGAGCTTGAAGGTTTATCGGAGTTTAATACATGAGGGCCCCGCCCGCAAGTCAAGCTGGGCTTTGCGTCGAGGTGGCACAATTCCAACCAACCTTGAGCCAATGTTCCGGCCCCCGAGATTTCTGGCTCCTGAGAATTCTGGCTTCTGCGGTTCCGGCTCCTGCGATTCTGGCTTGTGAGACGGTATCCTATGCTGCTCTGTGCTGTCAGCGCTCCTCCTCACCCAGGCGACACTCTCTTCGCCGGTCTCGGTGGAGCTGCGCTCTACGCTGCTCTGTGCTGTCAGCGCTCCTCCTCTCCCAGGCGACACTCTCTTCGCCGGTCTCGGTGGAGCTGCGCTCTATGCTGCTCTGTGCTGCTGGCGCTCCTCCTCTCCCAGGCGACACACTCTTCGCCGGTCTCTGGTTGGCTGATTGCGCTCTGTAGTGATTTCCCTCTCCGTGACGATTTTCGCTGAAGCTGAGTGCTATGACTAGAGACCGGGACTTCATGCACTAAAAACACCGGAAATATGCATGCAAACATGCCCCAAAATCGGGCCATATATGCACTCAAAACTATGAAATATGCACCGAAAGCACCGATTATGAGGAGCTGAGAGCAGTTGTAGAACCACAAGAAAACCACTTTTTTATTTGCATACATGTGGAGATTCGATTCACGGTCATATATACTTCTTATTTTAAATCACGGGTTACAAAATACCACAAGATAAATCCTCAAGTTCTCGAAGGTGAGATTGTGACGTCGATCGTTGAGCACGTACTTCAGCAGACTGGAAAAGCTTCTTTCGGCGTCGACCGATGTGATCGGCGCATATTTGAACGAGGAGATCAGTTATGGATCCCAACCAACGGGGCCATCCTGAGTGTTGTCCCCACGTAGAACGTTCGAAACCTTCTTCAGGACTCCGTAGCCACAATTACGAGCTACGATTGCTGCGCACTTTTTGCGGACGCATTCGCCTATGTCGCCCGGAGTTTTCCGCAACTCTTCGAGTAGCGTTTCGAAGACGTTGATGCTCTCTGTGAGCGGAGCTCCTGTTGTTTCCGATTTCTCTATCGCTCTTGGGACGCAGTCGAAGAATGCTCTGAGGAAAGCGAGGTCCTCCTTCACTGCAGGCCTCTTCAGCAGATCTAGAGCTTCTCTTATGCTCGCGGCATCGTTCGCGTCCAGAGCATGGACAACATTCGAGAACGGAACGAAATGCTCGGCGTAATATTTCGCGGCATTCAGCCACGTCCCCCATCGCGTCAGTATAGGCTGCGGGGGCAACGGGACTCCGGTGGCGATTTCGCGGAACACCGTCACTCTCGCGGCGGACTTGAGGAAAATCTTTTTTCCATTGGAAATGAGTTCATCGACATCAGGGAACTTTGATCTGATTTCTTCTGCTATGCGATGCACAGCGTGCGCTGCGCACGTTAGATGAAGCATTTTCGAAAACAATACTTGCAGGACCGAGCCTGCTTTTCGCATGTAAGCGGCGCCGTCAGTAACGAAAAGCAATACCTTGGCGTGTCTGACGCCGTCCGGCCACAGTAGAGAAAGCGAGTTCATGAAGGCTTGTGAAATTGTCGTGCTGTTCGTCTTTTCGAGACATTCCGCATTCAAGAGGAAGCTCTTGCTCAGTGAAGTTTCCAGCGTCCCGACAATTGTGTGAGCGACGAATCGGCCCATGGAATCGGTAGTTTCATCCATCGAAATCCAGATGGGTTCATCGGCCACACTTGTCCTGATGAAGTCTACCTTGCTTTCATAGATGCTCTTAAGATAGCCTCTCCGCAGAGTAGCCGAGGATGGAACCGGTTGCTTACAGTAATTCCGCAAAAACTTCTCAGCT
>NW_003805098.1:0-4565 GCF_000255335.2 Galendromus occidentalis | reverse complement strand
GATACTAAACTGAGAGAGCTTCCCTGAAGCTTGCACGAAACTCGTCAGTTGCACCACTTTGCTTGAGTTCAATTCGAGCTTCCTCTGTTCGGCAGACTTATGCTGCAGGCCATTAAGATGTTGAGTCACTTGGAACTTCTTATCGACGCGGATCTCTTTCTCGCAAACTCGGCAGAGGAGAACTACTCCGTCCGTAGAAATTATGTCACTTCCGAAGTCTTTGACGTAAGACTCAAGCTTCGTGTGTCGCGACGCTCTGAACTTCAGGCATCTTGAGCTCTATACCGTGAGCGCACACTTCTTTTCCTTCTCAGCCTGCCTCACGAACACGAAGGAAACCTGCTGACCACGCGAAAGGTCAGCTGACTGCGAGCATCGAACGCGCACGTCGCACGCGGACCACGCCATCAAACCGCGTGTACTCTCCATGTCGCCTCATTCATGGAAATTCTCTGTTTGAACAAGCTCGATCGGTAACAACTGAGACAGGCGAGAAACTTGAATTTCTCCACGCTGTTTTTCCTGATTGACTATCGGCCGCTCGCCGCACTTGAACTGCAGTTGATGCAGGAATCGGTGGGAGAGCTACGATATATGCAGAACTATGCCACAAAGTCCGATACATGCGTTTTCGATGAAAAAAACCCGAAACATGCATTTTATGCGTTATATGCATTTTGCATGAAGTCCCGGTCTCTAGCTATGACGTCTTCGACGTCAAAAGGATGGATGAATGAAAGTCTCATGGTTGAGTGGTTGAACGAAGTCTGGAGCAAGCGTAAGTTCTTTGATCCGAACCCCAACAGATCTCTCATGATCATGGACTCGGCCCCCTGTCATCTGACAGAACGCGTTCTGAAAGAATGGAGTCTCTCCCTAGGGTTGCCGTGATCCCCGGCGGACTCACAAAATTTTGCCAACCTTTAGACGTGAGTGTTAACAAAGCATTCAAGAACCGACTGAGAATATTGTGGGAGGAATGGATGGCCGATGAGGGAAGCGCGTCCTACACTGCGGCCGGAAAGCGAAGGAGGATGAGCTACTCGGAACTCGCAGAGATTATCCAGGATGCTTTCGAAGCTGTCCCTGTGGAAGTCGTCATCAATGGGTTCAGCAAATGACTCGGTCCCGCATATCAAGAATCCAGCTCATCAGGGACCAGCAGTACGAGCAACTCGCAGATGACAGGCGATTCCGATGACCCTCCAATCCCCCTATCGGACAGTGAATTCGGATACGATTCAAAAGGGACGCCCAGTGATACGGAGGAGGATGAGTGACCCCCATTGGACGATGGCGACGACAAGACTTTCGGGGCTTGCTTTCTGCTGTGAGACATCATTCGTGAGTTAGGACTCTCCATATCGGATCCGTCTCCTCTAGCTCGTCTTGGCAGATTTCTAGGAAAATATCCTGATGGGAATCGAGGCGTGCGATTGCATTCAGTCGTAGCTTGTATCATGATATAGGTACTCGGATCTCAATATCCGGCTCGCTAAAATCTTAAAATCATTCTCCAATCATAGTCATTGATGAACTTTCGGGTGAACCAGCCTTTTTTTTTTGGTTAGAGGAGGGGAATGCCTAACCGCACGTCTGGGACGAGTTTCACCTCCAGCTAGGCCTTCCGAAGATCCGTGAACTTTGAGATCCGCAGATCCCGGATCCGCGGATCCGTTGGGCTCGGATCCGCGGATAAGATCCGCACCAAACCGGATCCAGAAAAAAATACGTATACATGTGTACAACTTATGTACAGTTCTCTGCGGATTCGCTGCTGATCTCCACATGTTCATGATATTTATGCGGAGCCTACCCTGAAGCATTTCATGCATTTTCCGCTTTTGGAACTCTCCAAGGAATGTTTCCAAACCCAGCTCATCTGATCCGTCGCTACCTTGAAGTCCTCCATGATGAGGAATGCTCCGTCTAAATACAAGGAGAACAACAAAAATGGATATACGGGCTCGTACCGGCAGGAGGGCTGCAGTTTATTCTCGATAATTTTAGGCTCTACAAACTTGTTCGCGGGGAGCAGTCCAGATCACGAACTGCGGAATAAGAACGCTTGCGCATGTGGTATGAACAGTTGTCTCTCAGCTGCTATCGGCCGGATCCCGGTCATAAGTCGCAGCGAAGTCCGACATGCAGAGCCGTCATGTCGGCGGGAAATGAGTGAGGGAACAAGCCCTCAGTTTTGAGACGAGAGGTTCCGAACCGAAATGGGAAATTCCTGACTCGCGTTACCTGCTTCCTCCATCGGAGAAACGCGATTAATGGTCGCTTTCCTCCCGACTACTATGTATGTACGATGGTTTTCCCCTACATTCGTGGAATTCGTGGAACAAACTCGTGCGGATCCCGCGGATTCGGATCCGTAAAAATCCTGCAGATCTTGCGGATTCAGATCCGCGAAAATCATGCGGGTCTCGCGGATCCGGATCCGCGGATCCGATCCGCTGGAAGGCCTACCTCCGCCAGGCAGTGTGGGGCCCTCACCCACTAAACCCCTCCCCTTCTATTCACTGAGACCTGGGAACTTTCGGTAAGTATTACTTCAGGCCCTCAGCGAGGAGTCTTCTACTGCGTCTCTAGGACTCGTGTCGTCGTTTCTTGGTCAACCGAGCTTTCCTCCTCATGATGTTGTCGACCGTGTTCGAGATATCCTTCCATTCGTTTTCTCCCTCTAGCATTCTCTCCACGAGTGATCGAATGCTGTTCGCGAGGGGATTATTCCTCCCCTTTTCGAGAGCTTTGCAGCGAAGGACGGTGTGCTCCACGTCGCCCGGGGTTCCGTCTTCGCAGAGGAGGCAGTCCTCCGACGACGATTTCCCTATCCTGGCCAGGTATGCCTGGAAATTGCCGTGTCCTGTGAGCATCTGTGTGGTCTAGAACGTGAGCTCTCCACTCTTTTCAAGCCATCTTTTGATGTTCGGGATGCAGAACCTCGTCCATGCCCCGGTGGAGCCCCCTTCCCAGCGCACCTGCCATTTATCGATGGATTTCTCCCTGCCAACCCCCTCAGGTTCTGCATCCGGAGGAGGCGTGGCGGGCATCGTCGTCGTTCTCCTCTGCGCTCGATAGAGCTCTGCTCTCTCCTCGGCCAGTAAGGACCACGGCACGGTTTTGGCCAGAACCAGTGCTGCTTCCAGGGTAACCGTTCTGTAGGCTCGAGTGATTCGACCGCTCATCGTCCTCATTGCTCTGTCCAGCGCCTGTTGGGAACTGGCCTCTGACATCATTCGATCCTCGTTTGCGGTATCGAGACATCATTCGTGTCGAAATGATCCATGCATACGATTCCTCTGTAGAGGGCCGAACAATTCTTGAAGAATAAGGATGCTGCTCCCGATTTCGCCACGCTCTCCCTTAGATGGGGCGACTTTAGACCAACTCTGAGGCCGGATTATTCGAAACTATTTCGCAGACCAGATGTGTTCACAGACCGAGCCATGCATCAAACGAGCGCTCCACAAGTCGATACTGGCAGAGTCTCGAATCTCGAAATGAGAGCTCCCGCCGAACATAATCGGAATCGAGAAGCACAAATAAAGCCCGATGAAGCTCGCACCATTGCAGTGTTCTCAGATTTTCCAAAATTCCTCAAATTATCCACGTCGTGTCACGATGAGCGATCGCTGCCTAGTTTGGGTAGACTCTCGGTGTGCGTGAAGTTCGCTATAAGGAAGGTTTCTTATACGAGAGGTTCGCTATCCGGATGGTTCCCTATACGCGGAGCTCGTTATCCGGAAGGTTCGTTACACGAGGGGCGATTTTTCAAAATTAGAGGTTCGTCATACGCGGGACTTTAGGCGCCTCTGCTGCCGTTTTCAGAGCCATTAGTTCCAACCGGGGCATCCCTTCGTTTCTCAATGGCGCTACTCTCAATTTGGCAAGTATGAGAGTGCTGGTGGAGTTGGTGTCTGTCTTCGAGACCACATATACGTTGAAGAGTTCATCGGGAGTGAATGGTTGAGAGGTCCTCGTTTCACCTTAGAACCAACGGGCTCCTGGCCGAAACCATCCCAAAATGCACCGGGAGAAATTCACACACACATCGCGAAGATGGAGAGGTCATCCTTCAGAAGCTTCTTGGTAGAAAGAGCCGAACGGCCAGTTCAGATCCAGGTCAATCTTGTCAAAGATCTGACACCAGAATCGTCTGGAGTTGAGACATACTCGTCGGATCACCGCTACAAGGAAAATCACTGCTGCGCAATTTTACGCCGTTCCTCCGCAACGAACATGCCACGCAGGGTCTAGTCTCGGCCTGATAAATGCGCGACAGAAATATTGAGTCCCCTAAGGAAAGCGAGGTGGAGTACAGCGCGATAGACTTCCCCGAGCCAACGGCTGCCATAGCTCGACCGGCGGACCACTACGAAACAGTGGTGCGGATTCTAACGGAGGGATTCTTGAAGGGAGAATCGGAGCAATTCGGCGCTTACAGCTTCAGAACCAGAGTGCAAGGAGTGAAAGAGCCCTTCACAACGTGGCTAACGGATTTGAGAATCCTGGCCAGGGACTGCCATTTCGAGAAGCAGGAGGACCGAATGATGTGAGAT
>NW_003805097.1:37799-44323 GCF_000255335.2 Galendromus occidentalis | reverse complement strand
GTACTCTCACGTTCGTATGGAGGAAAGCCCAACATCCGCTCGGGGGGGCGGAGAGGGACGGAGGGTGAGATCGGTAACCATCCAGGTATTGAATATTAGAAGCCTACGGAAAAACATTAATAGCTACATTACTCGATTGGCCCGTGTTGACGTTGACGTGGTGGTGCTGACGGAGACGTGGTTATACCCTGAGCTGGAGGGTCAGTGTGGTATGCCAGGATTCAAGTCCTTCTTCAAGTCCAATCCCTCCTATCGTTCAGGGGGTGTGGCAATCTACGTTCGAGACAATATCCAATGCTTTGAGATCCCAATCGCTGAGGAGACCTACTGTGATGTTTGCGTTGTAGAGGTGATCATAGAGAGAAGGAGAATTCGTCTGGCGGGAATCTACAGATCACCTTCAGTTGCGGTCTCAGACCCGGTATTATTTGTCGCAGATGGTATCGGTAGACTACTGAGACGGCTAGATACTTCTCTGGATTGCCTATTGGTTGGGGACGTCAATCTCTGCCTCATCAGTCTAAATGCTACAGCTGAGGAATATATGGACCGTCTGACTGAGACTGGTCTCGTAAGCCTAAACAACGATATCCCTACCAGACCTGGAGACAATGGGGGGAGCCTCATAGATCATGCCTGGTCGTGTAGCAGATACTGCATCGAACCAAAGGTGTCTGTGGAAGACTCGAGAGGTGTCTCCGATCACTGCCTCCTAAACATTAGCTTCCTAGTCGAGATCGCTGGCATATCCCAGGCAGAGCCGAAGGAACACAGGAAGATAGAATTTGACCTTCTCAAGAATATGGTTGATCTGGGAGATTGGACTAGAATAGAGGAAATTGATGATACTGATACCGCTATATCTCTCCTGAGGTCAGAGTGTGAAAACCTGATCGAGAAGTGCTCCACAGTGCGGAGGATTCCAAAGAGACTGAGTCCCTTGAAGGAGTGGATCACCCCGGGGCTCGTGAGGTCAATGCGGAAGAGAGATAAATTACACAGAGTTTATAGGAAGAGGGGAACGATTGCATCAATGATCGAGTATGAGTGCTACAACAAAGCACTGAGAAAGCTGACCAACAGAGTAAAGGCATCGTTCCTCGAGCAAAAATTTGAACGGGTGGCCAACGACTCGAGAAAAACCTGGCAACTTATAAATCAACACTATAGAGGAAGAAAAGGAGGAGGCATTCTATCTACGGAGATCGTTGGGCTGTCCATCGATCAAGTCAATGACTACTTCGCTACGATAGGAGAACGCACGGTCTCGTCTGCGGTTGGCCCAGTAGATGATCACACGGACTTACCGAAGACTAGGACATCTGCATTTAATGACTTCCTGATCCCGAATCTTGAGATATTGCGAAAGTTCATGGAAGAACTTGATGGAAATAAGGCTTCGGGACTCGATGGACTACCTACGCGGATGCTTAGAGATGGGAGGATTGCGCTGTCCAGACCGATTCAATATATAATTGGGAAGATATTCATGGACTCCAGATATCCTGGGTCTCTCAAGATCGCAAAACTTCATCCGGTACACAAATCAGGACCTTTGTCGGATATTGGGAACTTCAGACCCAATTCCCTGCTTTCCTCACTAAACAAAGTCATTGAGAAGGTGATCGCACACCAGCTGGTCGATTACTTCGAAAACAACTGCTTATTGAGTGACTCACAGTTTGGATTTAGGAGAGGAAAGAGCTGTGAAGAGGCTGCTTGTGGATTATACGACTTCGCAAGAAAAGCAGCTGATGAGGGATACTCTTCGATTGCGGTATTCTGTGACCTCAGCAAGGCCTTTGACACTATTAACCATGCGAGACTACTGGCTAAACTGAGATCTTATGGACTTGGAGACAGACCCATCAAGCTGCTCGAGTCTTACCTCAGCGAGAGAGGTCAGGTTTTCGTGTCGGGAACTCGAGTGAGTTCGGTGGCTAGGCTCCGGCTGGGAGTACCACAGGGCTCAGTTTTGGGACCACTCCTTTTCATTATTTATGTTAACGATCTACTCTCGATTAATATCCCTGGTGAGATCATCTCTTTTGCTGATGATACAGCTCTAATGATAAAGGATACAAATACCCCTGAGCTCTTCGACAAGGCCTCCCGTAGTGTCTCAGAAATTGCGAAATGGATGACAACGAATGGTCTTGGTACTGAACATGTCCAAGACCCAATATATGCTCTTCGGTAAGGCTACGACCAGGGCCTATGTCGATAATGAACTGAAAATCCGAGTACATAGATCGAACTGCCAGGTGCCACGCTGTGACTGTACATCAATCAATAGAGTTTACTCGTATAAGTACCTTGGCATAATACTTGAGGAAAACCTTAGATTTGAGATGCACCTGTCCCGGGCTCTAGGTAAAATACGATCAGGAGTTGCAATACTATACAGATTACGCAGACTGAGATCTATTAAGCTGAGGAAATCGATCCATCTTGCTCTAATTGAGTCTCATTTGAGATACATGATTCCACTGTTCGGTGGTAACTTATCTACAAACACTAGATCAGCTCATAAGGATGCAGAAGAGAGCCATAAGATTGGTTGTTGGAACTTCTCGGAGCTCACCCTCGGCCCCCTTATTCGAAATAACTGATACTCTCGACTTCGTACACCTCTATGTGTATCGTCTCATTTGTCTCCTCAACCCGAGGCTCTCTGAACTCGAGCGACCGCAACATGGCTACAACACCAGATTTCGAGCCAACGATAATCTATCTGTTCAGCTGACCAAGAGTACGAATTCTTCACGATCGGCTGTTATCGCTTTCACGAGGCTATATAATTCCTTTCCTGTGGACATTAAAACCTCCTCAACTCTGAAGCGATAAACCGTAGGACTAAAAACAGACTAATACGAAGGTTCCTGGCTGGCGTTTCCCCAGATTCTCTGCGTATGACTCTTAAGGGTGATGTTACCTGATTGCCTGTGATAATTCTGCCAGTGCCACACTTTTCCTCCTCGCCCTCGTCCCCCCCCCCTAGATCCTTAGGTACTTAGGCTACGAGATGCTTCTCGTTGGGACCGCAACACGGCCGAATGGCCCTAGCGGCCAACTAACAATTGTTAACTATGTGCTCAATAAATTATGTCTCGTTTAACAAAAAAAAAAGCGACAATGCAAACAAGCACAAGCTCTGCGTTCGACTGATATCATCGTCTGGGATGAGGCTCCCATGGCCCCGAAAACGGCTATGGAAACTGTCAATCTGCTTCTACAAGACATTATGCAGAACACAACTCCTTTCGGTGGAAAGATTATTGTACTTGGAGGAGACTTCCGACAGATCCTGCCGGTTGTCGAAAAGGGATCGCGTGCTCAGATCGTTGACGCCTGCATAGAACAATGTCTTTATGGGCGCATTTCACAACTTTCCACTTGCGAAAAAACATGCGAGCTCGTGATGATGACCAAAGCTTTCGCGAATGGCTCCTCGACATCGGCACCGGCCGAGTTCCCTTCGAGTTACCGGTTCCAGAAGATCTGCGATGTGAAGGTAACTTAGCCGACACAGTCTTCTCAGGCCTCGCTCGAGGAAACCCCGAAATGAATTTGGCAGAAATAACAATCCTCAGTCCAATCAATGCGACGGCGCAGAAGATCAATAAGTATATCCTAGAAAAACTCCCTGGACAAACGACAACCTTTAGAAGTGAGGACGAAGCAATGATCGAAGATCCGAGTGACGCTCTGAACTTCCCGACAGAATTCTTAAACCAGATGTCCCCGACAAATCTACCGCCGCATGAACTTCATCTGAAAAAGGGATGTATTGTGATGCTGTTGCGTAACTTAGATGTCAGAAACGGACTTTGTAACGGGACGCGATTCATCATCACAGATATCCGCAATCGCGTGATTGTTTGCAAGTTTGCCACCGGGGCGAGAAAGAATTTCTTGGTGATGATCCCAAGGATTGATTGCTATCATGCTCATCAAACCCTTCCGTTCAAGCTACGACGCCGACAATTTCCTATAAGTCTCAGCTTTTCAATGACGATTAATAAGGCCCAGGGCCAATCTTTTTCTCGCGTCGGCATAGATCTCAGCGAGACGATCTTCACTCACGGGCAGCTATACGTTGCCCTTTCCCGAGCGAGAACTCGTGCAGGCATCTTCATTTCTGCGCCCGAGAACAAGATGCGGAACATCGTTTATGAGGAAGTCTTCTACGATCACCCCAAGATTCTAAAATCTGACCTACTCGAAACACAGGAGCTCGATCTTTCCCTGAAACTACCATACATGAAGAAATCGTCTTTTTTGCATCCATCGTGAATGCCAAGTCTTATTCTGATTTCCGCTATGCTTGGAGCAGCGTGCCTCACCATCGAAAACGTGGCCTGTTGGCAACCTAACTCGAACAGATCCTCGAGCTCGCATTGCCAGTCGATTTTCCCATTCCCCTCGACTATTCACTCATCAAGCGCTTTTCATTGCAAGATCTTCGATATTCTCGGATGTGAGTACTTTATTCAAAGGATCTCAAGGATCCTCCTCGAAGGGTTCCGCGGCTTCAGCGGTTATCTCCTCTATTTCTGCTAAATTCGCATCTACCATAGCCCGGCTTACAGGTACATGTGCAGGTACATGTGACAACACATGGCACAAGAACCGCACTTGCCCATCAGACTGACCAGAGATCGATGGCAGAGATCGTGTCGACGTTGATCTCGCCCCTCACTTTTCCAACATCGACTGAAAGCGCGCAGAGGAACCGGCCTTTTCGCATTCCTCTCTTCCATAGAGTCAAGTTCAAGCCACCCGATGACTTGACTTCCAACACCACCTTTACTTTGAACACGCCTGTTATTTCCGGATGTTTCGTGATGATATTTTTCATCTGTTGAGATGTCATCTTGACTCCACTTTTTCCCCAGAAACGGATAACGATATGTCGGTCCGCTATCCTGAGGATGGTCTCCCCTTCCACACGCTTGGGCTGTAGGGCCATGGTGAATGCTTCGTCATTCATGTGGGTTGAGTTTTTATATCGATCACGAGTGCCTGACAAATGACGGAATCCCCACATCAGATACGAGGAGTCGTTCCTAGATAGGACAAACGACTTGGGGTGGGAGTGCAATTCCAAAGTAATTAGCTGTCAGATTCGAGCTTCTCCTGAGGAAAACACGAAAATCTTTGAGCTCGCTTGAGTTAATTACCGCTAGAGAAAACGATGCCTTCGAATCGGTGGGAGACCCATGCCCATAGCGTTCATGTGATGGATCGGAATGATATACACCTTTACTACGTGCTGCTCAAGGTCGTATGTCCCCGCCAACGTGTGGTACACTACCTACGACGGCAACGACGACTGCATCCAAGAGCCAACGTTCGATTTGGAATCCAGCGAGTTAGAGACATGCTACCGCATTTCTTGGTGCCAGCACTCTCTATTGAAGAACATCGCAGCTTCAGATTCGAAGGTTATATCAGATTCATCGACGACACTGATCTTCTTCAGGAATTGTCGACGAACCTCATCCTTCACTGCGTTCTGATGCTTGATACGAAACGAAGCATCAGCATCGGCGAGTTTTACACCTTCGGGAATCTTGCCCATCCTGATGTGGATGAAGAACAAGAAGAGATTGTGGACTATTAATATATGGCGTTGCTACATTAGACCCGATATGCTTCTATTCTGAATTCTTTTGCTAATCATGGCGACAATTAGATTTGTTCCACGCAATTTCTGCGAATCGAAAAATCAGCCCCGAAGTGCTGGTGCATATATAAAATTGAATGTCTGTACGTATCGCGATTACTCCCGGACGGAACATCGGAATGCGATGATTTTCCGGTACTGACGCAAGGACATGCTAGGGAAGGATATAGGCCTATCCAATTTTATAAGGGTTCGATAGTCAGGCCCATGTCTCTTTCTTCCCTTTCGTTTCTATACTTCGTTGTCTGACGAAGAGTCATGAAGAGTATACGATCTTCTTTTTTTTGTGGGGTGAGCGCAGCTGCGATCACCTAGTTTATTTTTTTATGGCGATCGTTCGTCTATCTACATTATGTACACAGTAAGGCGTAGATGTGGCGTCCCGATTCGCCTGGACGGAGAGAGCCCTTCGGCCGTCGATTAGGACATATCTTCGAAGGGCCTCCACTTCCTCTGTCTTAGCTCGATCTTGGTGCGCGGGGTTCTCGTTCCCCTCCTTCTCCTCCGTTGACCGTCTTCCTCGTTCGCTCTGCAGGCTCCTTCTCCGCCATGATGCTCCCTGCGAAGGATTCGACTGCGTCCCAATCTTTTTCCGCCTCCAGCATAGTCGCGGTTAGCTCCTCTGGAGTGAGCTGCCTTTCGACAGTCAAACGGAGTCGTTGGCGCTCGTATGCGAAGTAGTCGCACTCAAAGAGAGTGTGTTCGGCATCATCTGGCTCCTCCGAGCCGCACAGCAGGCAGTTCGGGGATTCACCTTTCGGATTCTACACAGAAACTCCTAGGAAACNTCCGTAGTCCAGTGAGGCACTGGGTTAGATGATACGTCAGCCCTCCG
>NW_003805097.1:29763-37779 GCF_000255335.2 Galendromus occidentalis | reverse complement strand
GTCACCCTTATCGCCATCTGACGCTGGACACTCGCCAGGCGTTGCGCGTTCGTCTTCTTGTCCAGGGCTCTTATCCACGCCGGAGCCGCGTAGAGAGCCGTGGACGTAGCGACTGTCGCCAACAGCCTTCTCCTGCTGTCTATCGCACCGCGCATCCTAGGCATGATCTGAGCCAGCGATCTCACAGCTTTTGCAGTCTTCACTAGCGTCCTCTCAACATGCGGCGGGAAAGTGAGTCCCTGGTCCAAATAAACCCCGAGGTACTTCACCACCTTCTGCGGCTCGATCTTGTGCCCTCTCAGTCTGAGGTTGCTCAGCGTTCGGCACCTTTTCCTGCCGATCAGTAGGATAGCTTCGGTTTTCTCTGGCGCCACCGCCAGACTACGTTGGGTCATCCACTCCGCTACCATATCCATGGCTCTGTTGGCCTTTCCCTCGCTGTACGGCCCGTAGAATGGCATTGAGTTCCAAAGCGTTTATGTGGAAGTGTTGGTCCTCTGTCGACCAGCCACCCCCTGTGGCTTTGTCTTCGCACCAGGCTCCCCAGCCGAGGAGCGAACTGTCTGTGGTGATCTCCAGAGAAATGAGCGGTGGCCGAATTCCACACGCGACCAGACCGAGGTTTGCGACCCACCATAAAAGGTCGTCCCGAATCGAGTCGGGTAGTTGTACCTCGCAGTCGGGGTTGTGCGTCTGGCGCGTGGGGTCGGATACGAGCTTCGCCAGAGACGAAGAATGGTAGCGAAGTGAACGTACGATGGTGGTGAGGGCATTGAGTCTGTCCGAAGTGCGGTACAGCATGCGGAGTGTGGGTCGAGGGTTCGCCAAGAGCACCAAGATATCGTCTCTTAATTGGTGCCGTTTGTCCGCCGGTACCGAAAGCTGCATTGTGTCGGAGTCCAGAACGCCCGCGAGAAAAGTGACGCGTCGCGTAGGCGTGAGGGCTGACTTAGTGAAATTTATGGTGTAGCCTAAGGATTGTAGGAGCGTAGTGGTGCGCCTAGTGTGTTTGTTCAATTTTTCGTGACAGTCCGCGATTAATAGGAAGTCGTCCAAGTATACTATGAGGAGAATACCTTCTCGACGAAGCGTGGCCACCACTGGCTTGAGAAATTTCGTAAATATTCTACTAAATATTCTATATAGAAAGGAATGCGTCTTGGAGGTCCATGCGGGCGAAAAAACATCTAGGGAATACTAGTTCCTTGATCTCAGCCCAGCCTTTCATTTTGAACTTATTGTCGGGAATGAAATCGTGCAACCAAACGAAATTAGTTGGAGCCTTTCTTGGCTACTAAGAACATGTTGGACGTAAAACGAACTCGTGCCCGAGGTATCGTGCGAATGGCTCCCTTGAGGAGGAGCTCTCCATCACGTTTGTGTCGTTTGCGGAGTAGCGGACGGGGTTGGGTAGCGAAGGTTGGATAGGGGGAGCGGAGAACTTGATGCGGTGCCCGCGCACCGTGCTCAGGATCCATTGGTCAGCCGTAATGGTCTGCCATGCAGTTGTATATTGTGATATGGATGGAAGTTCTATACCTGACGGTTGCGACTGAGGAGCACTACCGGTGTTGCCTTCGGCAGGTTGCCGAGATGGTGCCGCATTTGCAGACTGCATTGTATGCGGGCGTTGTCCTTGGCGGCGAGGCCATCCGGCAGTGCGTGTTGGCGTTCTCCAGGAGGAGCGTTGTGGGGCGTTCCGATCTTGTCCCTGTCGTGTGTTCGGGCGGAAACGTTGCTGGCCCGATACGGAGGGTCCTTCTCCGATCAGAACTTTCTTGTCCTTCCGGAGCCTTTCGACATTCTTGGCAAAAGATGGGCCAAGGAGCGATATCCCTCGTTCCGTTTAAGCGGTCGACGTAGGAACTTTAAACGTATCACACGCCAGCTCGATGCGGGCCGTCTCGTTGAGTTTTGCCCCGGTGATGAGAGCCTTTGCGATGTCGGAAAGCCGTTCTGCGATGATCTTGGCGTCTAGCGTAGACGGAGCTTCTGCCAAGTAGGACATAGCGTTCATCAACGGACGCGCTAACAGCGCCTGGTTGTCGGCGAGCTTCACGAAATGTGCGTCCGCTTTCAGTGCGAAGTATGATTTGTTTGCTTTCAAATGGGCTTCCACATCGCTAAGCGGCTGAGGGTTGAGGAAATTGAGGGCCTTGGAGTCGGGGTAGGCTTGTGTGAGATAATCGGTTAAGTTGTCGTTATCCCTCGCTCCAAACATTCGTTTTAGAGCCGCAACAACTCCAAGGCTGCAAGAGCAGGTTTGTTAAGGTGAGGTCGTGACATGAGATCTCGAATTATCATGAGAAAGTTCGTAATATGTTGGTAAGGATTCATATTTTGATTTATATATGTTTGCCAAATCTGGGGAGATTTGCCAGTGGAACTCACTTGACCGTCGACGCGGTTTCGTCACTCAGAAGGCCACTAAAGATGGGAGGTAGTGCCTCATTTGTGTTGGCGGCCTTTTGATCGTTTCGCTCGGTACATATGTACTTCTTCCTCCTCCGAAACTTCGAGAGGGAACTCTTCGTCTCCCAACGTGTCCATGACCTATTAAGGGTGAAGGTGTTGGTAATCAACACAGCATTGGGCACGTGTCTGAGCGTGACCTTAGTGAAAGTTTGGCATAATTCGCACTTATGCTCCGAATAGGAGTGCGTTTCGAGTTGGCTTAGGCCTTATGAAAGGCTACGTGGTCCTCGAGCGGGATCATCCATGTGCTCGGCATAGCGTCAGGGCGCCGCATCGGGAAGTCGTCCCGGCATCCAGTTTCATAGGAGAATGGGCATCGAGTGGGCCAGGCCACACGGAAATTGTATGGTCGAGCCATATGGAGCCGCGAGGCTCGGCGGCATGTGCCGTAACGTGTTGTTGCAGACTTTAGACAGTCGTCTTGGTCATAGACGTATGAGGATCGTTGTTTGGCTGTAATAGAACGGGCAGCTACTTACCGG
Organism: Galendromus occidentalis; assembly: GCF_000255335.2. Classification (NCBI taxonomy): domain Eukaryota; kingdom Metazoa; phylum Arthropoda; class Arachnida; order Mesostigmata; family Phytoseiidae; genus Galendromus; species Galendromus occidentalis. The sequence continues at coordinate 34,822 of NW_003805097.1, read as the reverse complement.
GTACTTGGGGTGTGACGGAAAACGTTCAACAGAAGAGTTTTATGTGATTCGGAGTGCACACGCGAAGACACACTCTACTCGCTTCAGCGGAAGACAAAGAAGTGATGCTAACCACCGACCCAACGGCCATCCACCGTTCAATTTCTTCAAAGACCGCCTGCTCGCCTGTGGGATCACAATCGCTATCTGTCCTCGGTGAACGATGAAGCCTTCGAAGTGGAATAGAGATTCAAAAGTGACATAGCAGATCTACGGTCATTGAAAGTGGCGATTGTACGGCCAATCATCGTAATCGTGGAAGTAAAGTAATCAACAGCATCTGATCTTGTGCTACTGCCGTACCAGTCGGACCACCGCATGCAGAACCCGAAGAATGTGTGGAGTGCGACGGATAAAGCCTCCCTGATTCTACCAGACATAGAGCGGTGACACGGCGAGCAGCATCACCAGCGAAGGCACAGGCATCGACCGAAGCGGTCAGGCCTAGGATTTCGCGATGTACGAAATCCCACAGATTCGGGCATAGAGCTGAGGAATGTATAGACATAAAGGTTCTCAGATTGAAGTATGGATTCGAGGAGTTGAGTTCCTCCGATGCGGATGACGATCCAGCCTCGAAAGGCTTCAAGGTCAAGGGATCTTCATGGGGGGCGAAAGAAGATACTGGCGCGGCGGTCAGCGTTATCTCACAAGGGGAGTGCCGAACATGTAACACGCCGATCGGGCTGAAACTTTGGTCATAGAATCCCCACCCCGAGGGAAGTTTAACCCTAGGATATTATCTGCGTATGGCCACTTGAAGGGTGTTTAAAATTTTTTCGAAAATCCGCCCTTAAGCATTGACTCTATGGGAATAATGGAAAATACTATGAACAATGGACGAATATTGGATCTGCCCGAGATATCCGAAGACATAATATGTTTTTGGTTTCTACAAAACGGAATGGAGCAATTTATTCTGACGAATTCAGCATACGTGGTAGTCTACGAAAAAGAGCTTCATACATAGATTCTGCTTGCAATGTATGCATTTTATGAACGGAATACAAAAATCTGTTTGTAACTTGCACCAAGTTTGGGAAGTTGGAAAGTTGAACAAGGGACTGATGAAGATCTGGTGTCAGGAAATTCTAAAGGAAGATCTGGATCGCACCCAAGTCGATCGATGTGTGCTTTATCTCGATTCCTGGGGCGGACAGCGAGATCAGAGCTTGTTCCAACTGGACGACAAGAAAATCTGCCTCAAGATACTACCGCCGGGGTCAACACCGCTGATTCAGCCGCTGGACGTTTACTGCTTCCAAATGTAGAAGAATTTCGCGAAGCGGATGACTCGAGCATGTGGCTTGATCGGATGCCGCATCGACCGCCGCGATGATGTCCTCCGACTCAAATCACTCATCTATAATCATTTTGAGCACCCTGATTTCCGAAGTATGTGGTTGTACGGCTGGTACAAGTCCGGCTTCGATGTGCCGGAGATACCCTTCCTGAGTATCGCCGAGATGTTGTTCTCGGTCACCGAAGTTTGTTCCGGTGATTCATGTCGCGGAATTCCGTTCATAATATGCATACATTGCAAGCAGAATCTATGTGTGAAGTGCTCCTTCGTGGACTACCACGTACACTGAATTCGTCAGAATAAATTGCTCCATTCCGTTTATGTAGAAATTTGGCTCTAATTATTTGGCTGTTTCGAAGGAATTGGGAGTCGATACCACTCATGAAGATGCGCCAAATTTGAATCCGGCGATCCAAAAACATATTATGTCTTCGGATATCTCGGGCAGATCCAATATTCGTCCATTGTTCATAGTATTTTCCATTATTCCCATAGAGTCAATCCTTAAGGGCGGATTTTCGAAAATTTTTTAAACACCCTCTAAGCGGCCATACGCAGATAACCTTCTAGGGTTAAACTTCTCTCGGGGTGGGGATTCTATGACCAAAGTTCCAGCCCGATCGGCGTGTTACATGTTCGGCACTCCCCTTGTCAGAGATGTCAGCGGAGAATCTGCAGTTAGATATCAGGCCAAGTTTGATTAGGAATGTTCGAGAGCTGTAACGGACCGATCCTGGATCCATACTTGAATGACCAAGTTTATATCACAGAGAGTCGGTACGTTTAGCGAGCACGATCGGGGTAGGACGTAATGATACGGCCTCGCTGTCACGCGATTGGATGGTGTTGAAGGTCAAGATTCGTAGCTCTGGTCAGGAGTAGAGGAGCAGTCCGTTCAGGAGTACACAGAGATGCAATCTCACGAGAGGGAGATAGCGTCCTGGAATGCTATTGGGTGTACCCAGCACCCAGCATGTGGGGTGCTAGCCCTATTTCGTACTACCTCAGGGGGATCATGCTAGAGTCGTGACTTCGGGGTATAACTCCGGTGACTCACGTATTTTACTACTGTCACGGATATATGGCTCCGTGGAGTTGGTATGAGTCATAGTCCTAGTGCGGAACGAGGACTAGTAGTTTTCAGTTCCTACCTAAACCTCAACAGATGGAAGATCGGAGCGGGATTGAATCGCTCTCCTACTTTTTTTTTTAAATGCACCTTCATTCCATTAAGACAATGACGAAATCGATAAGAATTCCACGAGGGCATGCCCTGTATATGGATGAGGCAAGAATCGACAAAAACTTCTGGGAGGGTAGAGGGAGGGGTGCGCATTGAGGCTAGAGACATGGTAGTTGGCTCTGAGAAAAGTTACAGCAGGGGTACTACATTGTTTGGGGCGCGAGTAAGAGTGAGTCTGCATGGCGGTAGCGGCGGTTAGAGAACACTTAGGTAATCAGAACTCGAACTCAGACTCGGGGAGGTCAGAAATGAAGGATCTGATCAGTTTTCTCACGAGGGCTCTGTTTGTCGCGTTTTTGAGACTGTCCTCCAGCCTGTTGTACAGGTACGCGAAGCGGTTGGGATAGAATTTTTCAGACCTGACCAGTCTCAGCGATGGGGCTCTGATCAACGAGCGGCTCCGAGTGCTGTAGGGATGGGTTGGAGAAGATCTGCTATCATGGAGGTCGCTACTGATTAGAGTCTAGCTATAATTAGAGTTTCTATTTAACCGGACACGTCCGGTTCCTGTCCGTTTGTCCGGTTTCGCACTCTTTTGGAAAAAATGTCCGGTTTTCTGTCTTTTCGCGGTAACAAGCGGTCATCTGAATTTTTCTTATTTTGTTCGCGATGTCCAGAAGCCATTCGGGAGCCCTCGATGATATTCCGACGCAGCCCTATGACGTGTTATCGTTATGTGGGTGTTGAGAACTCGTTCCTTGACCTCTCGAACGAAGTCCTCCGGGTTCCTGGTTTGTACTGGTGTGTCGAGGGGAAGCACTGGAGATCATTGATGGTTCACAACACTTTATTCGGTATTAAGATTAACGCTTGTCGCTTTTACAACACCCTCGTCGTTTTCCTCTTTTTTCGTCTGCCCAATCGCGCCACCCGCGATTGTGATCTTTGTTTCCGATCCATTGGCCGATGCGCTTGCCCTTGTTATACTCTCTAATAACGGGATTATTAGACAGTGGGACAAAACTCATGTGCACGTCGTGATCAGAGGGCCATCGCTTGTTTATCTATTCATCAAGACAGCGCTGCCGCCGTCTGACGGACACGCTCTGGTGAGGTTTTCCGAGCAGAAGCCGAAGTTCAATTGTGAGAGGAGTTGTGTACCCCCATTCTCCCTTGCGAGCTCGTGATCTTGTAGCGAGTTCGAAATGAAGCGGAAGTTATTGATGCAAGTGAGAGGCTGGTTGTCGAGGAGAGAGAATCGGTGCTTCCAACTCGATGGAAGAGATGTCAATCTTTTCAATTGCGAACTTTTCCTCCTGTTCGCTGCATCGAACATCCCCCTCCACAACCTGACGACGCCTCGTTTTGAGGACTTTTTCCTGAAACACGCCAATCAACACGTGGTATGCACAACCAACTGTCATAGGCGAAATGTATCAGGGACGTCTGTGGTCAGGTGCACGTTGCATGATCGTCACCGCGGGGCCTATGACGACAGTCGAGAGTTGGGTGTCGTAGCCGACGGCACGCGCGACGCTCAGTCCAATCGAGTATTCGCCAATAAATCAGTGAGGTGAAATAAGTCGGACATTCCTCCCTTCAAGCCATTCCCCATAGTAGGAGTAGTTATCACAAGGCAGCGGTGGGATACTTGAAGTGGAGTTGAAATTGGACTCAGGCTCGTGGGTGTGCAGGCAAAGACCACGTGATTCAGCAAGTTAGACGAGAAATCTTCAGGAGAATCAGGATGGAGGAAAAATGGGCAACCATGTTGGTTGATTGCTTCCAGCGAGCGTTCGCGAATATGGCAGCAGCATCATCAGGAGAAAAGACGCAGGATAATCAGGAATTTCCACCGCCGATGTTTACGAAGGATAAGTGAGAGATACAGCAGTGGCGCTGGGCGAGTTCTCAGGGAGAGGTACTGTTGCTGAAGCCGACGAATGGCTAGATAGGTTGATTTGGCAAGAAAGGCTGGCAGATGGTCCGAGGCGTACACTCAGAGTGTGCTTTTCACGAAGTTGGTTGGTCCCGCGGCATTTTGGTATAAGACTTATGGCAGCAAGGTAAATAGCTTCGAGGAGTGGAAAAAGGAATTCGAGGAGGCGTATGTGCCTAAGGAAGATGCAGGCAAATTGATGGAGGAGTTTATCAAGGATCACCAACGGAAGGATGACGATGTAGAACTTTACGCGCGAAGGAAGGAGCACATGGCGATCAGATTAGGCTTAGATCAGGAAGTCGTGAAATCGCAGATTCTCCTTGGGTTAGCGTCTGAGTATGAATTCATGATTCCATCATTGAGGATCGTGAACCATAAGAACGTCACAGAGTTAGTGCGTGATATCAGGCGTTTTGCGGATGATAAGAGGGAATTTCGTGAGAGGAGAGCCGGCTCGAGGAACATAGGCGAGACTCGCGATAGTAGAGGTCCGGTATGTTATTTTTGTAGGAAGGAAGGACACCGACAGGCTATGTGTCCAGAGCGGAGAAATGATCATCGCGCAACATCGAATGTGATGGGTTCCACTAGG
>NW_003805097.1:0-29743 GCF_000255335.2 Galendromus occidentalis | reverse complement strand
CGTTAAGGCAGAACCGGTAGGCAGGAAAGAGGGATGTCTCATTCTCGAGGATAGTCAGGATTATGGAGTCTTATGGCAAATTCAGGATGAGGAGGTAGTGATTCCCGTAGCGAACACAGGTAGCCAGGAACTCAGGTTAGAAGCAGGTACGGTTGTAGCGCGCGGAACGCCGATGGATGAGGAGGCGAGCTACAGATTCAAGTTGAAAGAGGCGAGCGTCTGTCAAGTGTCTGTAGAAGAGCAGACCGCGGAGATGGCGCCGATCACCGATGTACCGATGTTGACATCACTGTAGGAGAGGAGGTTCCGCAGGCGTACCGAACACGACTCCTCGCCTTGGTGAACAAGTATCGAGATGTCGTGGCGACGTCGATGAGAGAATTGGGGAGAACAGAATTGACCGAATTCGATATAGAGGAGATTAAGGATAGCCAGCCCGTGAGAGCGAAACCATATAGGCTGTCGGTAGTAGAGAGGCAAGCGTTACAAGAGATCATCCAGCAGATGCAGGAGGCAGGCATGATCAGCAGGTCGAACTCAGCGTATGCTAGTCCAGTACTCCTAGTCAAAAGGCGGACGGTGGATGGCGAATAGTCATCGATTATCGCAGGCTGAATGCGCAGACAGTGAAGCAAAACTATCCATTGCCATCATCGACGATATCCTTGACGAGGTCGGAGGGAGAAATTTATACTCAACCTTCGACTTGGCGTGGGGGTACTTTCAAATTCCCATGGGGAAGAGAGCAGCGGAAAAAGCAGCGTCACATCCGAGGGACATTACGAACCTCGAGTGATGATGATGGGGCTATGTAATGCACCAGCGAAATTCCAGGAACTAATGGTCAGGGTTTAAGAAATGGTAGGCGGAAGGCAAACGTTTCCTTTTCTGGACGGTATGATCACAGCATCGGATAAGATGGATGATCATCTCAGGCAAATCGAGGGAATCTTAGGGGCATTGAAACAAGCAGGCCTCACAGTCAGGCTCCAGAAATGCAAATTCTTCATGAAGTCAGTACAGTTTTTGGGGTTCAAAATTTCCAAGGAGGGAGTTCAGCCTGGGACTAGGAAATTAGAGGCGGTAGAGAAATTCTCGATACCGAAGGATGTCCATGAAGTAAGGAGGTTCCTAGGACTAACATCATTCTTCAGGAGATTTGTTCGCGGTTATGCGACTATCTCGAGTCCATTGACGACCCTGTTAAAGAAGGGGAGTAAATTCGAGTGGAACGAACAGTGCGAGAAGGCGTTCAATAGGCTAAAGGCAACATTGATAGCAGGCCCAGTCTTGGACAGGTTCGTCTCAGGCAGAGCGACGGAACTGCACACCGACGCTAGTACGGTGGGACTCGGAGCGATACTGTTACAGGAATCAAAATGAGCGTGGAAGATGATCTATGCGATCAGTCGAAAATTGTCGGCGGCAGAACAAAACTATCATTCAACGAAACTTGAGCAGCTAGCGGTCGTGTGGGGGCTTGAGCGACTGAGACACTACTTGTATGGCCAAGAATTCGTAGTGGTGTCGGATTGTAGCGCAGTCGCCGCGTTGAGATCAAAAGCGAATACGCCACAGTTGGGTCGGTGGCTCAATCGAATTTCGGAGTTCAATTTCACGGTCAGGCATAGAGCAGGCACGGCTATGAGCCACGTAGATGCGCTCACTCGAGATCCGGTAGAAGACAGTGGGGAGACGGAAGAAGATATCTATCCGACGGACTCGGTTAGGAAGATCGTTCATCAGGAATTGGAGTCAGGCAATGAATATCGGATGTTACAGTCGAGCGACGAGAGTATTCGGGAGAGGATAAGAATCTTGGAGAAGGCTAGAGTAGAGAGATCGAGGCGCGAAGTGAATCTGGTGCAGGATGTCATGATGCTCAAGGGAGTGCTATTCAAGGTTATCGACGGTAGGCGGTTATTCGTGGTTCCGAACGCGATGCGGAAATATATCTTAGTCATGGCACACGATAAAGCTGGGCATTTCGGGATGGATAAAACCATGGAATTAATCAGGCGCGTATATTGGTTTCCGAGAATGCGCGAGTATGTGGCGCACCATTTGAAGATGTGTATCGAATGCATCTTCAACAAAGAGCAGTCGGGTCGTCGAGAAGGGATGTGCAATGTGATTCGACCGGAACGGAGACCCTTCGAGAAAGTCTTTATAGACCACGTAGGCCCTTTGCCGAAATCGGGAGGAAACGAACATCTAATAGTGATGGTTGATGGGTTGACGAAATTTATCCTACTTCAGGCACTACAACTCAGCAGGCACGGAAGAATTCTCGAGGCAACATGCAACACCAGGTCTGTGATGGATGCGGGGACAATCGTCATGCAAGAGGATCGCCCCATTGCAGAGCGAGAGACGCAATTTGCACCGCGTGCCAAAGAGTGGGGCACTACGTGAGAAGATGTGCTCTGTATCGAGGACCGCAGAGGGTGGAAGGTCGTCAATCGGAGCAGGCGCTCGAAGTGCTGCAGGCCATTCTTCGGGCTGGTAGGGCGAATGTGACCGTGCGGATCCATGTGCAGGCGGCTTTGGAGGAGCCAGGAAGAGTTGAGGAGCGGGTCGTGGAAAACCAGGATGTGCCCGAGGAGGAGGCGGCCGAGTGGCCCGTAGAGATCGAGGAGCCGAACTGGGACAATCAGGAGCAGGCAGCTGAGGGTGAGGAACCGGTGGGCGACCGTAGGCCGGGCCCGGAACGCTGGCACTGTTTGATTTGCCTCGACGAGGCCAACAACGCGGTGGTCACTCCTTGTGTTCATTTGATGTACTGGGAGTGCTGTTATCGTTGGTACCAGGCAAGTCGTCGAGGAAGCAGCCCGGCGTGTAGGTCGGACTTCGAAATAGAGGACCTGAGACCGGTTCTCGGAACGGAACCAGAAGACGAAGGGGAGGAAGGAATCCCACCACGGCCCACGAGGGGTAGTACATTCCCCGGGACGGAATAGGCACCGAGTCATGGCTAAACTCATCGTGTATATATATATATATATCTATTTTTTTTTGATAACCCTGCGAACCAGGGAATAAACAAAGTGTTCAGCTCGGCTAGACAGTGTCCTCAACTAGGTACGTAATAGCAGGCGTCTCCATAGGAATTAGGCATTCGGTTAGGCTACTAAGCGGGGTTAGGATTAGGGAATCCAGGTTGATCGGGAGATCAAAAATGGTAGCTGTGGTCGATTGTCATAGGCGAAATGTATCAGGGACGTCTGTGGTCAGGTGCACGTTGCATGATCGTCACCGCGGGGCCTATGACGGCAGTCGAGAGTTGGGTGTCGTAGCCGACGGCACGCGCGACGCTCAGTCCAATCGAGTATTCGCCAATAAATCAGTGAGGTGAAATAAGTCGGACATTCCTCCCTTCAAGCCATTCCCCATAGTAGGAGTAGTTATCACACAACCGTGAAAAATACATCGCATTCGGCTACGAAAGAGTTCGCGAGAAGCTGGCGACCCGGCTCGGGAATTTCCCCTACGCCATTTACATCGACGAAACACAAGATGCCCGGAAGAGGAAAGTGGTGAACACGATAGTTCTGCCTCTCAGTGGGAAACCGGAGATCCCTTTTCTATATGATACGGACTTCGTGGATTCAGCAGACACGGTGACGCTATCTGGTATTGTGAACCGCGTCGCCATGTCTATCTCAGATGATCCGAAAAGGTTCCGATTATTCGTAACGGACCAATGTAAGACCAATCTTGCCGCTGGCCGAGAGCTGAAGATATTCTACAAAGATTTTCTTCACGTAACTTGTCTAGCTCACGGTCTTCATCTACTCTGCGAGACCATATGGGGGGCGTATCCGAGAGTTAACTCGCTGGTATCCAAAATGAAGAGCGTTCTCTCTTATTCGAAGAAACCTAAAGATCTCTATCAGCTGATACTTGGAGATGAGCCCCTATCTCCGACTCCAGTTATCACACGGTAGGGAACATATTTGAACACTGCGCTGCACCATCACAAGAACATTAAGAAGATCGAATTGTTCGTGACGAAAATCGGGGCGAAAGGAGCCGATTCGAAAACGTTGAAATCACTCCTCCTCGACCCGGAGCTGCAGAACGAGCTCGACCAGATAGCTCAATTCCAAAACATCCCGAAAGCAATTGAAGAGCTTGAGTCTAGGTCAAATTCCATGGAGGATCAGCTCGCAATATTGCGCCCAGTCAGGTCCAGTTTGAGCGGCGTTTTCGCCAGTCGACTCGACGGGATTCTTGACAGGAACCCCGATTTCAAACGCATGACCGAGATTCCCCACGAAGACTCCGATTTACATTGCTGTACTCTCACTTGTTGTCTTATCGGCGTCATAGATTGACGGAGCCAAATCTCAAACGCTATATGTCGATCCAATTCAACTCAGATTTGTTGTCTGAGGGATAAATTAAATCAGAGGACCGCACCGAACGATTCTAACGTGTTTTTCATCTCGGAATAGTGCAAAAAGTCCGGTTTTCTTGTCCGGTTTTCGGTGTGTTTTCCGTCCGATTCGTGTCCGGTTCTCGGCAAAAAAATGTCCGGTTAAATAGGAACTCTAGCTATGATGCCGCGCGTGGAATACTTTTAATCTCTAATAAATTTATATGGCGTCGCTCATAGCGCGCACCGCAGTGTCCCCGTCAGCTGATCCCGCTCAGGGAACGGCTGATGCTTTCTCTCACTGCCGCCGGGTGTCGCTGCTTGCGCCCGCTGCACTGTTGCTGCCAACACCGACTCTCCCTGTTTTATTGATATCATCTTTATCCTCATATCATTATTCTAGTACACTTGACGTTGATATGTGAGAGGGGAACGAGATGTTGACGGATGGGGAAATGAAGCCTGTGCGACTGTGAGCTGTGCCCACTTGATCTGTGCGTATGTTGTGTATGTGAGCCTTGCTCCGTGTGAAATCTTTGATATGTGCAACAATTCATAGAGGATGAATGCGCTCCGGCCTAGCCGTGCGTCACAAGCCCCCCTCCCTTCGAATTCTCGGGAGTACACGGGCGACGAATTCCGGAAGCATGCCGCCGGGCGTTACTTAAATTCAAACATGGCTCCGCCTTGCTGAGCTCCGGTTACCAAATGTGGTGGCTGCTTTGTCCGTTTTCTTCCGCCGTCGGATCGGTTCCTTGGAGATTCATCGTCCGTGAACTTCAAAACGCAAATTTCGTGAGTCCCCTCTTTATGTGACGGGAATGTTTAGTGATTTGCTGATTTTTCCTGATAGGGTGTGTCATGGGCGAAATATATCAGGGACGTCTGTGGTCAGGTGGACGTTAGCATGAGCGTCACCGCGGGGCCTAATGACGTCAGTCGAGACTTGGTTGTCGTAGCCGACGGCATGCGCGACGCTCAGTCCAATCGAGTATCCGCCCAATAAATCAGTGAGGTGAAATAAGTCGAGCATTCCTCCCTTCGAGCCATTCCCCAGAGCGAGAGTAGTTATTACAGGTGGAATTAGAACTTGGTTGTTTTTTCGCAGTGAGCCATGAGCGGAAGTCCTCGCCGTCGAAGCTGTAATTTCGGCCGATCCCCCTGTGTGGGGTTTTCGATTCTGTTTTATGGAGAAACGAGCCTCAACTCCGATTCTACCCTCCCCACGATCGCCGTCGTATCGTACATCTCATATGGTCCAGCTTGACCGAGACTGAGCAGAAGCCTCGCCGTGACCGATCCAACTTCATCCGCCGGAGGAGCCCGTACTCGCCCTCAACTTAGGAGCTTGAACTCAAGCAATGGCCTCGCTTCGAGGTTCCTTGTTCGTGGCAAGCTCTACAGCAGGGCTCCCTAACCATTTTCGTCTCGCGGAACCCTATCGGAAGCTCATCGAGCCCGCGGAAGCCCATCGGAAGCTCATCGAGCCCGCGGAACCCTATCGGAAGCTCATCGAGCCCGCGGAAGCCTCGTGGGGAAAAATTGAAGAGATACATACATACATATATGTACATATGTATGTATACCTCGGGTTCCATGAAAAGGCCGAACAGCGGACACTACGTTCCCCGCACGCTGCTTTAGATGGAGCATCAGAAACGCAAATATTTTAAGATCATTGCAGTTCAATACTTTAGTTAAGACATTATCTTATGAGTTCTGAGCACAAAATGGAGCTGAAAAGCGCAGGACTGAAGGAGCGGCATGAGACTATTGCCGTGTTTCAATGGGAAGGCTGATAATGGATCTGCTTCGAAAGTTCTGCAAAATCCGGAATTCTGTCAGACAGCTGCAAACGCATATCTGCCTCAGCATCGAGCCGATGTCGGAACTTGTTTCTCGTTGACCCATATCTCGAAAATCCCGTCTCGCATTCATACGTGGTCACGAACGGTGCGAGTGCGCGGAGACCGAGCTCCGACAGCTCCGGAGATTCTCCAGCGATCGCAGTCCAAAAGTCCGGCAAAGCCATCATTCGGAACTTCTCTCCCTAAACCGGGCTGTTCGTGATCTGACGGCAGTGGCGTGCTTCGCCATGGTACCGCCCGGGGCGGTCAAGGGAAATTTTCATTTTTTGGACGCGATCAACCAAAATGCCATCCCCTGTCCGAATATTTTTCGCGAGTCTCGGTTTTCACAAAAATACCCGTTCTTTTGAATGTCGATCCCGAAAATGCCGCCCCCCGGAAGTGCCGCCCGGGGCGGACCGCCCCACCCCCCGGAGCACGCTACTGTCTGACGGTGAAGGGATTCCTGATCCTTTTCGTGAGCGATTTGATTTTTCAAGGTCGACGTTGGTAAGTAATCTCCCATGGTCGCTCTTAATCTGGAGAGATGATCAATTAAGGTCCGTCCTCACCTCTCTGTCTGAATCTGAGGGTATCTCATCAACGTATCCCTGGAGTGCTGGGAAGAACTGGACTTCTCCTTCGACAACTCGAGCGCCCCATTCTTCCAGCATTTCCTTCATCGCACCTATTTTACCCGCAGCCAGGAAGATATTGACATGTAGTCCCTGGGAAGACGCGTTCAATTCATTCAGCTTTTGAAACACATCGGCGAGGTAAGCGAGTCGTTGGAGCCAGGCTGTGTCTCGGAACTTCTCGGCCATCTCAAGATTGTGATCGAGACTTTTCAGAATCTCGCGGCTTAACTCGAAAACACGACTGAGGGTGCGACCGCGGTATAGCCACCTCACTTCGGTGTGCGGCAGTAAGGAAGAATGTGAGCTGCCCATTTCCTCGCATAGACTTTTGAATATTCGCGATTGTGAGGGCCTCGCTTTGATGTAGTTCACCGCCTTGATTGCTCCGTCGATGACCGTCCGCAAAGTCTCAGGAATCCGTTCGACAGCTAGTGCTTCTCGATGGGGCATACAATGACCAGCTGTCGTGTTCCGTGCGACCTCTTTGACTCTGCTCACGAAGCCTTCCTGACGACCAGTCATCGACGCCGCCGCGTCCGTACAGAGGTCGACTCATTGGTTCCAGCTTAAGGTGTTGCTCCGGAGGTAGCTGTCGACTGAGTCGAAGATGGCTTCTCCGGTTGTTTTGGTCGCTAGAAGTTTGCAAAACAAGAGCTCTTCTTTGACACTCGACTCATGAACCTATCGAACGAAAACTAGCAATATGGCCAGTTCTGCAACGTCGGTCGACTCATCGACCTGGCGCTTTGAGGGAGCTCTTTGACGGAGCTCTTTGATGACTTTTTCTTCCAGCCACGAGCTGATGTGACGAATCCGCTTGCAGACGGTATCGTTCGACAGCGGTACTGCCTCAATCTTCCGTTTTGTGATGTCGTTGAGGAGACACATAGCAGCTTCCAACAAGCAAGGCTTCACTAGTTTTTCGCCGATCACGTGGGCTTCCCCCCGATTGTCCAATGAGATGACTAATTGTGTAGGACGCTTCCCAAGGTCTTCTGGGGCAGCGCGAGATTCTTGGCTTCGTGCTCAAAGAAAGTTCGAGTTTTCGAAGTCAGATCCGGATGTTTCGTTTCCAAATGACGGAGAAACTTAGCTGGAACCATTGAGCTACTTCTGAGATCGTCTGACAGACGACGCACAGGGCCTCGGGCATGCTCTCGTCACCTGTCTGAACGAAACCCCACTCGACGTACTTTTCATGATACCCGAATATTCGACGAGCTACTACAATTCTTTAATCGACCGATGTCAGCTGATAGAGAACGCAGCGAGAACGCACAGACAATCGCGCTTTGAACGTCCACCGGCAGACAAATATCTCAGCAACGACGACAAAGCGACGGGAACGCCATCACGGTTCACGCATACAGATTCTTCCGTTTCGCGGATAGCTTCCCTTCGAAAATGCATAGAACCTCAGTTTCCCTGCCTGTGTACGCTCCTTTAGTCGGCTACTTTCGAGATTTCGCGGGAGGCAGGAAAGAGCTCTGCGGAACCCTCGGGTTCCGCAAGAAAGTGTGGACGGAACCCAAGGAACTATCTAGGATCTAGGGAACCTTAGGGATCCGCGGAACACAGGTTGAGAAGCGCTGCTGTGGAGTATATAAACGTTTCGGATCGCGTCGCTGCTGCTAACCCGCGAGCTGTTACCGTCGACTTGGCTGAGGGTCAGACCCATGTCGTTTTCGACGCTTTTGATCTTGATCTGTTATATGAGGATTTTCTGTCCGAGGAGGCGGAATTGCTCAGAGCGCGTTCTCGACAGATTCGGGTTCTGAGTGGCTTAGACGCCGATGGGGGCGATGAGCGAATCACCCGTGACCATGTTGATGTTGAGTTTCGGCATTTCATTCGAAGCGTGCAGTGGCGTTTGGCTCATGACGAGTTGTTGAGGGAGCGGCGAGCGATTAGAGCGACTCACGAACATGCCTGAGAATCTTGATGGCAATTCTTTTCCCTCCGCATATAAATGAGGTATGCTTTCCTCAGGATTGTGAATTCACAGCTCGACAGCCAAATCGTTACAAAGAAAGTGATAGCTATTTCGGGGTAAACCGGGGGCGCTGAATCCGAAATGCATAACAGTTTTTCTCCATCAGGTCTAGTTTTTCCGAAATTTCAATTTTTCGATTTTTTGCCATTTTTCGTCTTCAAAATTTCTAGCTCCGCCCCTGAGTGGACTAGATCGATGAAACTTTGGTGGCGGATAGACCTCGGTTGGGGCTACACCTGGCCGAGTTTTGGTGCAATTCGTCGCAGTGGTCTCTGAGCTAGAGCCATCGGAAACTGAAAAAAAAGAAGAAAAAAAAGGGAGAGGGACCTCTTAAAACGCACTTGACGGAAAAACTGGGACCTTTGAAGCGGTCTGACCTCGACAATTCGATAGAGGAGGCTTTTACGAGCATTTTGAGACCAAGCAGAGCAAAATCGGTCGATCCGTTCAGTTTTTATTCGCAAAAACATTGAAAATTTCAATACGCCTAAAAGTCGGAATTCGTCTGTGCCGACTTTTAAGCTTCGAATACATAGCCCAGAAGCTCCGTCCCGTGAGCAGACAGAAACTGCTAGCGGGAGTGCTCAACGGGCCGCAGATCCGGCGACTCATGAAGGACCCAAACTTCATCGAATCGATCAACCCGGAGGAAGCCGCCGCCTGGGAATCCTTCGTCTCAGTCGCCACGAACTTCTTGGGGAACACGAGAGCTTCCAACTACGTGGAGTCGGTGCGGAGACTTGTAGAAAGCTTCCGCATTCTCGGATGTAGAATGAGTATCAAGGTTCATTATCTCCACGCCCACCTTGATCTATTCCCTGAGAATTTAGGGTCAATGAGCGACGAGCAAGGCGAAAGGTTCCATCAAGACATCAGCACCATGGAGGAGCGATACCAAGGGAGGTGGGATGAGTCTATGATGGCAGACTATTGCTGGAACCTCATGAGGGAAGCCCCTGATCGACCACATTCCAGACAATCGCTGACGGCTCGATTTGATGCGGATTGATCGACCTCGCTGATTTTACGGAAGATTCCAACGGCCCAACGGTCGAAGCTTCTGCTTAAAAGCCGGAGCAGACGAATTCCGACTTTTAGGCGTTTTCAAATTTTCAATGTTTTTCGCGAATAAAAACTGAATGGATCGACCGATTTTGCTCTGCTAGGTCTCAAAATGCTCGTGAAAGCCTCCTCTATCGAATTGTCTAAATCAGACCGCTTCAAAGGTCCTAGTTTTTCCGTCAAGTGCTTTCTAAGAGGTCCCTCTCCCACTTTTTTCTTCTTTTTTTTAGTTTCCGATGGCTCTAGCTCAGAGACCACTGCTACGAATCGCACCAAAACTCGGCCAGGTATAGCCCCAACCGAGCTCTATCCGCCACCAAAGTTTCATCGATCTAGTCCACTCAGGGGCGGAGCTAGAATTTTTTAAAGACGAAAAATGGCAAAAAATCGAAATAGTGAAATTTCGGAAAAACTGGACCTGATGGAGAAAATCTGTTAAGAAATTCGGATTCAGCGCCCCCGGTTTACCCCGAAATAGCTTTCACTTCCTTTGTAACGCGAAAAAAGTTTTTTTTGTCGAGCTGTGTTATTTCTCTTCAGGAGAGCTCCGAACGTGCGGTGGTCGGCTCATTCAGGACATTGATTCGAGCAGGTGCAGTTTCCTCCGGGCATACGTTTTCCGGGGAGGAAAAGATTCGACATAACGGCCACAATGCTCTGTTGAATGCCTCCCCCTCTAATCGACATATGTCGCCGGTCTTCAGTGGCTTAGACTTGGTCGGGACTTGTTCGTGAGCTGTCTTCAGATACTGGAGATACTCGCCATGGTAACGTTTCCAGAAGGCGCTGCGAAGCCTTTGCTGATACTTCCATCTCTTTGAGAAAATCACCTGGTCTCCGTCTGCTCTTCTTCTTGGCCTGGTTGCGTGTTATGGAAGGATCTGTCTGCCGGTATAACTGAAGAGAAGGCCGGATGGACACAGGGCTTCGAGTTCGTCGGTCCCTGAGGCCACCGTCGTGATAGGTCTGGAATTTAACTTGGATTCGATACCGCTTATGATGATCTCCAGGTCTTTGAAGTGGGGTACCGCTGAGCCGAGAATTTTCCTCAGCGGCCTCCTGATGGTTTGAACCTTCCTCTCGTAGAACGCGTCGAACCAAGGAACAAGGTGCTGAGGGAGTGACGCTGACGGATCGCCATTTCATGAACGAGCTTGCGAGCCATTTCCTCATATTGCCCTCCTTGATGGGTTCGTATAGAATTTTCGATTCTTTGGCTGCCCTTCGGAATGAAAGGCCGTCGTCCGAAGTGGTGGTATGAACGCTCGGGAAGCGATTGATGAACTTCTGGAGAGCCCCTAGGACTTCGACTGTTGATAGGTCGGTGGTCAGCTCTTGGTGTGCGGTTCGCGTCACTGCGCATGTGAACAAGAGGATGTAGCTTTTCCCGATTTCCCCGTTATCTTTCATGTAGCGAAATGGCCCGGCAAAGTCGCACCCTGAGTGAAAGTACGGAGGACTTTCCTCGATGCGGAATGCTGGGACCGGGGGCGTTGGTAGATTAGCTACCTCGCAAAGAAAGATTTTGCTGGTGGGCAACTCTGAATTATCTGTCGAGTGATCCTCCGCGCATTCAGAAGGAAGTTTTGGCGCGATTTCTGCAGTGTTGCATTCACGCCGCCTGAATGGAGACATTCGCGTAGATGGATGTCTTGGGAAATGAGCTTCGAGAGGTTGCAGTTTCCGGGAAGGCCTATCGGAGATTTTTGTTCCGGGGACAGCGTCGTCGAATGAATCAACCAGGTCTTGCAGTTGAGAAGGCCCTCTTCGGCTTGAAAGATGTTGTATTGATAGAGGACACTGTCCCGTTTCATGTTTTTGCCGCAAAATTCCACTTCCAATCGGGAGTAGGTCTTCTGAATCAGTTATAGGAGAGAGAGCCTGACTGCGATCATCTCTTCTGGCTCTATTGGCAGATCTGATCTCGAAGCGACTCTTGGTTTGCAATTTGAGTTATCAGTGAAAGAAAATCTAGCTACTCTCGACTAGTTTATATTTTCCCAATCCCATAGAAATAGGTAATCACGTATCGGCCTCGTACGTAACCGGCGACCCGCTGTTAGCGGAGCGCCCCATTTGGTCGCGACCGTTTGGCCGCGACCGTTTGGCCGCGGGACCGTTTGGCCGCGGAACCGTTTAGCCACGGTCTGGATTGGGTGGAAATACCCGAAGAGATTTTGAAGACGTTTCACGCCAAAAAAAATGAGCGGTGATATGATGCGGAATGTTGCGCTCATGTCACGTTTGACATGCATGAAACCCTGGAGGCAAAGCTTGTCTTGCCCGCGGGAAGACTTAACTATTGTCGGGCACTCGGACATGCTGCTTCTAGGAGATTAGAAAACCGGTTGGAGGATTCCTAGCTCATGACTTCGGTTCAAATGTTTGGATGTTGCTGAACTTTGCGTGTTTTTGTTGATGCCGTCAATTGTCGCATGCACGCCTCCCAAAGGAAGCTGGGGACGTTCCACCTGTTGAGGACCTCAGCTACCGAGACCAGGATTGAGGTTGCTGAAAATCGCAACGCTTGGATAATCGACTCGGGTCTTCTCTGGTATGCCATGTATAGAGACGGGCTGAATACCCATGCATTCAGGGAGATACATCCGTATTCTGCATCCCGACCACGAAGCCGACTTCCTCATTGTAACAAACCCTGAAGCCTTCCCTCATAGATCTTTCGCACAAGATTCCTGAGAGCCGTCCCTTCCGGTCGCTCATTTCTCAAGTCGTCCCACGGCGGCCAAACGGTACCGCGACCAAACGGTCCCGCGGCCAAACAGTCTCGCGTCCAAACGGTCCCGCGACCAAACGGTCCCACGGCCAAACGTCCCGCGGCCAAACGGTCGCGGCCAAATGGGGTGTACCGCGCTGTTAGCGGTCGTATTCAAACGTATTCGATTGTGACGAAAGCGCATACTTAGATAGTTTGTACAGACTAACCCTTCCTGACCACGTGTATTAACTAGTATAAAAGCTGGTTCAATAAAGGACTTCATCATTTGAGGAGAATTCCCGTTTGGGTTTACAGTAAAAGCTCGTTACTACGAACACGAAGGGACCGTCGAAACTGGTTCGTTGTACCGAGTTTTCGCTGTAACGAATGCCGCTCAGCACTATCCCTATGGCGAGCTGGCCAAAGGAGGAGAAATTCCTTGTTCGTTGTACCGAGAAATTCGTTGTAATGGGGTCGTTGTAAGGAGCTTTTACTGTACTTCACGTCTGTTGTGTTCATTCTACTGTGGTGATCATCGTTTGTGCTATCTCATCGTTCGAAGCCTCGCTCAGAACTCAGCGTCCAAGCTCGGAAAATCGACCAAATATCCTTCAGCGTGATCAGCACGAGGGACGTGAGTTCTTTCGAGCAAGAACATCGTCTTCGACTACCTCACAACATCAACCAACTTCTCCCAAAACGTGAGTGAGTCAGTGAAGCCGAAGCTTCGCCATGACTCAACGACAAGTCGAACCTCTGGCCCTGGTGACCACAGGTGAAGAGTTCGTCGATGTCGGTGCGAGTGGTAGATCGACCGCTGCTGGAGGATCATCCGGAGGAGGAACTGCTCCTGCCGATGGAGACACTCCTGGAGGAGGTGATGTCAAGCCAGATCCCAGCAACGAGTCAGTGCCACCGAACCTCAGCGACATCCGTGGCAAGACCAGCTCGGTGATACTCAACGAAGACGGCTCGAACTATCTGTCATGGCAATCCCTGCTCCCTCATGGGGATCTGACCACGTGTATTAACTAGTATACGAGCTGGTTCAATAAAGGACTCCATCACTTGAGGAGAATTCCCGTTTGGGTTCACTTCACGTCTGTTGTGTTCATTCCACTGTGGTGATCATCGTTTGTGCTATCTCATCGTTCTAAGGCTCGCTCAGGACTCAGCGTCCGAGCTCGGAAAACCGACCAAATCGTTGGGAACCCGTGAGGATCCTGAGCATAGGCTCACTGAGAAAGGTACTCAGTTGGCAGGAGTCCACTGTTTGCAGTTTAGAGTTTGTTTCGGCACAATGTTCTGATGATCTCCGAGGGTCGAGGGCTGGCATTTGAATGCTGCCTATACCGTCTGGGCTCCATGGGCCAGTAAAGTGAAGAAAAAAGGAGGAGTTCTACAGAGAAAGCTAATCAGCCTTTTTCTGTGCCAATCGATCAGAGTTTTTGGCTCGTATACTGAAGTTTTTTGACGTCGATGACGTCATAGCTCTCAGCTTCAGCGAAAATCGTCACGGAGAGGGAAATCACTACAGAGCGCAATCAGCCAACCAGAGACCGGCGGAGAGTGTGTCGCCTGGGAGAGGAGGAGCTCTGGCAGCACACAGCAGCATAGGGCATAGGATACCGTCTCACAATCCAGAATCGCAGAAGCCAGAACCGCAAAAGCCAGACTTCTCAGAAGCCAGGAATCTCAGAGGCCGGAACATTGGCTCAAGGCTGGTCGGAATTGTGCCGCAACGATGCAAAGCCCAGCTCGACTTGCGGGCGCGGCCCCCATGTATCAATCTTCGATAAACCTTCAAACTTACTGGAAGAAGGTATCAGAATGATTTCGTTTCACGGGTGCATTGCATTCCTACCCCGCTCACAGAGGGGATCTTATATTATTGGAGTCATCTCTAACAATCTCTTCTTCGTAAAATTGAAAGCGACGCTGAAAATGTTCTCCATCAGAGTCTTCGCTCCGGTCTCAAACTCGTTCGTCAGGCGGATCGAGCGATCGTTCGAGAAGTTGAACTCAATTTCGATTCCTGAGCCGCAGCCACTCTCGCGCTTTGCGAGGATCCGGACCTGAGATGCAGCTTCGTTTTTCTGTGGTCAGGCAGCGATCGGAGACCGGCGAACTCTGGCTCACGGGAATTCTGGCTCATGAGGATTCCGGCTTTGGCGATTCTGGCTTTCGGTAGTGAGCCGCAGCGTAGAGGGAAACTCCACAAAGCGCAGGCTGCGAAGGCTCTCGGACACTCTAGTTCAGTGGTTCCCGAATCGTTTTCGGCCGTGGACCCCCTAGGAGCTCCCGCAGTATGCCGTGGCTCCCCTGCCGGAGGAGTAAGTGCTTCGACGCTCGGCATAATTTTCACAACGTAGATCAAAGGGATGTTCGAAGATGAACTTGAGCAAGAACGAGTTTCGTAGTACAATGCGAGACCAAGCGAATTATTAACGTCATGTATGTAGGCCCCCTTTGAGCCCCTTCAATGAGAAGGATGGATCAAATGTCGTGATACCAGCTTCTCGACATTCGGCTCCAGTTTCGTTAAATTCAATCGCAAGTCTCCGCGAGCGATTATATGCAACCTGCGCCTCTTTTCTGTGACAAGGTTCGTTACTGCGCTGAAAGCTCTCTCAACAAGATACGAGGAGGGGAAGGCTATAAGAGCTTTCTGCACCACGTTCCACAACGACGGGTATTCTTTCGGGATGCTTTCATGAAGCCAAAACTGATGGAACCCTCTCTTAAATTGAGCTTTCAACTCTTCATCAGCAACCAAGTCAAGTAGCTCCTCTTCGAGATTCTCGTTACATTTCTCGAAGCCAGCGTATGGGTCGACGATCCACTCCGGTATGTCCATGCCGGTATATCATCAAACCTGGAGGAAAAATCTTCTCGGAGAGCGCCTAGTGCTAGACATAAACTCGGAGGTCCTCATCCTCACAGTCTACTGATGCCATATTGGGGAAGAGGAAGAAATCACGACGACCGACTCTCTGTTGCATGAGCTTCACTTTGGTCAAGAAAACAGTCAGAATACTCTTCGTTGAGACCAGATTCAAGCTGTCACCCTGCAGCTTCAAGTTCACCTCGTTGAATTTACTGAAGAGTACGGTCAAGTAGCCAATGTCACACTTGTAATCCAGGAGATTCTTCTTGAGGACAGCATCTTTCAGTGTCACTCGATTCACCGTTAGCGGTGTGCATAAAGGAGAATTCACACTAGTTCATTCCGGAAGAACCTCTTTGAGGCGCGACCAGAATGAAAGACCTTATTGACTTTCCTCGTTGAGGGCAGTTCCGGCGGCTTCGGAGACTGTGGCGCGGATGTAGGGGCTTGAAAGCGACATGTATATGACAGCGGAAACGAGCCGGTGCTCGTTGCACCGACGAGTGGTCGAGCGCTTAGCGCGTCATTGACAGTCACAGGCTTTGACTTCTCGTGAAAACGTGCAGATCCGCAGCGTCGCCGGTGCCGCTCGCGCAGGGGGTGGCGTGGGTTCGAAACCTGTTGCCGGCCAAATCGCCTGACGGAAGGAGCAACAGATCCCCGGTTAAGATCTACCCGGAATCATTTGCCTCCGGCATCCGTCTTCAGAGGCAAATCCTGATGGCTCATACTCGGGACGTTAGGGGTTTGGCCCGGAAAATATGAAGGACATAGCGGGGCGACCGCAGCGCCGGTCACAGAGCGCGGGCTGATATCAAGACTGACGACCATTTCGGCCCCACTCAGAATAACTGGACGTCAGCTGAGATCATCGTGGGTCATGGACTGACACGAGTTCTCCGCAAGTTCTAGCAGGAGTTCGGGGAAGTGATTAAAGAAAGCGAATTTCTGATCAGGAAATCGCCGGGAGGTCAACAGACGGAGCGCGCGCTCCTATCGTTGAGAACAACAAGTGAGTGAGGCGATGAGAGACCGCGAGAGGCCTTACCGTTGCCGCGCGGTGGCGCGGTGGTCGGAAAGCTCTCTGGCTCTCACGCCCGGAGGGAGTGCGATAGATGGCGACCCGCTCCGCTCTCGACCATTCTCCGACTTCTCTTTATTCGGTTGAATCCACGAAGGGATCGGATGATAATAATCGAGGAATTCGTGACACTCCCGCGGGCGAACCGTGAAGCGGTTCCCGGAGAACATATAGCGGGCGAATATCAGGTTCTGATGTTCGGTTTCTTTTCGTTAATGTGATAACAATGAATGATACATAATAAGCTCATCTGCTTCGCTCCTTCACTCTGGCGCTTCGAAGTTAACAAAATTCTACTCTGGTTCGGTCAGTGAACGCTCTCTCATCTCGATCTTCTGTTTGATCATCACCGTCTATTCTGTCAGAACTGGGAGACTTCCAATTTGTATAAGAGATCGATCGGACGTCGGAGCAACTGTCCCTTTGCCGTCTTTATGACGCATGATTTCGGAGCGGCAGAATGCCTCCCGCCTAGGAGTTCAAGAACGACACAAAGTAGCCACCACCCCCGTGAGGGATCCGACGTTTTCAGAATACAGACATCCCCGACTTCCAGCGACCTGCTGGGAGGAGGATTGTTGGAGTGAATGGTCGATAGATATTGCAGATAGGAGTTCTTGAAATCTTTCCAGAATTGACAGAGAATCGATTGCTAGCTCAGCCAGCGCCGGGAGAAAACTGCGGCCGAAGCCGACGTTGCTTCCTGGAGGATGCGTTTTGTCTCCGGGAGAGGTTGACCGGCTGAATACCCGTATAAGAGATCAGAGGGTGACAAGGCTCTCGGTTCATCAGGGTCGATAATCACCGCTGTGAGCGGGCGATTGTTTATCATCCTCTCGATCTCGAACAACGTTGCTTCGAGCTCTCTGTACTTAAGGGTGTGAACGCCCATTATCTTACGAAGCGGGCGCTTCACCATTTGTACAACTCTCTCAAAGAATCCCCCCTGCCAAGGGCTCAAAGGAGTTGAGTATTCCCACTCGATTCTCTTAGCCGCCAAGAAATCTCTCGTTTTCGGCGTTCTGGCATTTTGGAAGATCGCGTTCAACTCACGCGATGCTTTATGAAAGGTTTTGGAATTGTCGGAGACAATGCGTTGCACCGTGGGATTCCTTGCGATGAATCTGCGTAATGCTAGCAGGAATTCATTCGTCGAGAGGTCCGGAACCATCTCCAATCGACAGGCCCTCGTAGTTGCGCAAACGAACAGGAGAATGTAACCCTTGGTTTTGACCCCTGTGTCGGATTTGAAGTATATAGGGCCCGCGTGGTCCGTTCCGGAGCATTCGAAAGGAGTTGATGCTTCCAGACGGAATGTCGGTAATGGTGGGATCGGCTCGCTCGCTTTGACTGCTCTGTATCGAGCACATCCCTTGCAGCCCGCGATCGCCGCTTTCGCCGCTCTCCTAGCTCGAATTACGAAGAATTTCTTGCGGACTTCTTGGAGGATGGAAGCTACGCCACCGGAATGGAGACATGAAAATTCGTGGATGCTTCTGAGAAGGAGCCGGACAAGGAAATCTTCTCCCATGAGGAGGATTGGGCATTTTTCGTCGAAGTTCATCTTAGATGAATGCTGTAGTCTACTTCTGCATCGGATGTAACCATCCTCTGAGACGAAAGGATTGAACTGGTAGAGTTTGCTCGAACGAGTAATGTTTCCGCAATTCGAAGCCAGTTCGGCTGAGAAGCAACATCTCTGGATATACTTTATCAGCGCCTCTTCGGCGTTCCGAAATTCGATCGCCTCCACCACGAGGTCTGATGGTTTTTCCTTCTTTAGCGCGAAACGGCGAGCGTAGGCGAGTACTCTGACCGCTTTTTGCCATGAACCGAACTGTTTTGAGAATAAGGGTCCGATAGGGGTAGGCCTCGTGCTGGATGTGACCACCAGCTCCGCACGCCTTTCCGGGAGGGACTCTCGAGGAGGGATCGCATTCAGTAAATGCGGTTCCGGGCTCCCCGAAGTACCCAACCAAGGAGGACCCTGGAGCCACAGTTTCCTCAGTTCCTCGGAATCGAGCGGAGAGGCCCGGGAAAGAAGATCGCTAGGGTTCTCCTCACTCCTTATATAACTCCATGAGTTTGGGTCGGTTAAGGACTGAATTTCACGGATTCGGTTCGAAACGAATTGAGTCCACCGGTCAGGCGTGTCCCTGATCCAACCCAGAACGCTGCTGCTGTCTGAATACATGTGAATCGAATCGATCTCGTTCGAGAGATATTTCCGAATCTTGCTCGCCATGCGCGCTGCGAGGAGAGCTGCCATCAACTCAAGTCGTGGAATGGTCCACTTGCCCTTCAGCGGAGTGACTCTGGTCTTTGCCATAATGAATTTGACCGAAACTTTGTCTTTCGGATAGGGCCCCTGGAATTCTCGAATGTAAGCACTGGTTCCGAAAGCTGAGAACGACGCATCAGCGAACACATGAAGTTCGCGCGTCGCCTGATCTCTTGGGAGTTCGAATAAGTTACGCTCGACCTGAATGAAGGGGGCATTCTTCAGATTGTTCACTGCCTCGAGGTATTTAGCCCTGAGGTCGTCTGGTAACTCCACATCCCAATCAATCCGCCGAGACCAAATGATTTGCATGAGAAATTTAAAATTAATCGCGATGGGGCAGATCAGGCCCAGAGGGTCATAGATTTTCGCCAACCCGCGGATGAGCTGTCGTTTGGTGAGCGGCTCGGACTCGAAGAAAGCAATTATATTCGCGACGTCAATGAACAGGGAATCCCCGCGTTGATTCCAATGGGTTCCCAAAAATTTCGAGGATTCATCCGAGGCCGAGACTTCGCGGTCGGGGCCCACGGTTTTCACCACGGAATCTGCCAATTGCTGGCTGTTGGTTGCTCACTTATCAAGCGGAAAATGTCCTCGACTGAATACATCCAACATTGTCCTGACGACGACCTTAGCTTCGTCTACGGAGCTCGCTCCCGTACAGAGGTCGTCCATAAAGAACGATGACTTGAGTTGCTCAAGTAGCTGTGCTTTGTCGGGCAGCCTCTCGGCCTCTGAGTCCAGGTGGTGACGAAGACCCATGCAGTGAAGGAACGGACTTGAAGAAATACCGAAGTCGAGAACTCTTGCCCAATATTCTCGAATTGCGGCGTTCGGGTTTTCAGAAATCTTAGTCGGCCAAAAGAACCTCAGAAAGGTTCGATGTTCTTTCTCAATAAGGAAGTTCATGAAAGCCTGCTTTATATAGGCGATTATGACGATTGGGAAGCTTCTGAACTGCAGTAGCGGGATGAGGATGTCTGGCAGCAGGCTAGGACCCGT
This sequence comes from Galendromus occidentalis, assembly GCF_000255335.2. NCBI lineage: Eukaryota > Metazoa > Arthropoda > Arachnida > Mesostigmata > Phytoseiidae > Galendromus > Galendromus occidentalis. Next base: position 9,855 of record NW_003805097.1, on the reverse strand, counting down.
CTCGAGAACGTCGTTAAGAGACGCTTCATCCCTCGAGCGCGAACCACAATCTTTGACTACCCTCACTCGTCGCTCCTGATCGTTTGTCGCCGACTTCTTCGCAACTGCCAGTATTGGAATATAATGTGCTAGTTCTCCAGGCGACCTAGGTTCGGCTAACTCTATGAATCCCGAATTCAGGTATTTCTGAATCTCCCTGTCAACGGCTTTGAGAAATTCCGGATCCTTCTTCGCGTTCTTGAGGAACGCTATCAATCTTGAGTATGCTAATTTTTGATTATCACCGAGAGTGTGAAGATTGTCTTTGAGGGGAAGGGAGACCGAGTATTGGCCGGAGGGCAATCGCTTGACCGAGTTTTTGAAACGCTCTATCATGGCCCGGGCGGATTCATCCGCATCGCCTGCAGTGGAATGCTCGACTCCAAGGAACTCCGAGTCCCAGAGGAACTCGAGGTTTTCAATCTCCTCGATGGATCTTTGAGCCCTTTCCCTTTGACCGTGAACGCCGGAAGAAATGGAAGAGCATATGACCACCCCCGAGGTTGTGAATTTCAATTGTGAAACCGCGTTGGAGCCGCTTTGTCCCCAGAACACCCACCCGAAGATAGTGGGGGAAGCTAGGACCTTCCCGAATCTTTTGTATTGACCTGCATAAACCTGATGCAAACAGTCGTTTGCCAGCAGGAGATCTATCTCTTCTGGGAAGCCTGTTTCTCCGACGTCCGCTGCGGGTGAGAGATCAAACGTCGACCGGATATGCGGAACACTTCCCGAGATGACTCTCGGAACTGCGAGACAGTTGACATTAATCTGGTGTCTCGAGAAACGGCTTCTGACCGAGATTCGGCATTTGCCCAAGTTTTTCGCAGTGGTCTGACCGGCGATGCCATGGAGGACGATTGGCTCTGAGCTATCAATTGGGAGCTTCAATTCCCTGGTGATTCTTTCCGAAACTAGGGATTGCATCGCGCCGGGATCGAGCAAGCAGCGACAAAGAACCTTTCTTCTACCGTGGACTACATATACGTAACACGTCTGAAGGAAAGTCGACAATGGATGGAACGATTCGGAGCTCTCGCAGGCTGCAGCTGCGACTTGGGGGGTGGACGGGGCGGGCCGTGAACACACCATCACTGAATGACGACCTGAACATCTGCTGCAATTACTGACTCTTGCTCTACAGTGCTCAGCTTGGTGGTTTCGCCTGAGACAGCGCAAGCAACCATTTTGGTCTAAGCACAGTCTCTTCCGTTCCTCCGGGGTTAACCTCTTCAAGCATTTCGAACTTTCGTGATTCTTCCTGCAGAACAGGCACGAGTGGTCGACCGATGAGGACGTACCCGCGAAGGAGAACTGAGACCTATTATTGGGACCGGAACCCCTACTCTGGTTCCTTCCCGGATCAAAGTTCCGGTTGTTCGAACCGCTTGAGTGGTGGGGGGTCTCTCCTCTAAGAATCTAGACTGACGTTCACCGAGATCGAAGAGACGTTTCTTCCACTCTAGGAAGCTCAGGAGATACTCGACTTTGCTAACTGAATCGGAGTCCCGTTCCTCCCATTTCTGGTTGAATTCTAGCTTCATCTCGTGAGTCAAACAACTGAGAATCATTGGGCTGAGAGATGAGAGACGCTCGAAACCTTCACCGAGAGCTTCTAATGAACGGACATTCTGCGCCAAAGTCAAAGCGAAACTGATGAACTTACTCGGTTTTGACAGGTCCTTAGCACGACACACCACGTGAATGTTCTGTAACAATGCTGCCCTCGCCGCATCAGGGTCGCCGAATGATTCTTGGATGGTGTACTTCATGATTTCATAGGACTCCGCGGCGATACGTAGATGCGCGACCGTTTGGAGGGCTCGCCCGACGAGGGAGTTCTTTAGGATTGGGCACTTTTCCGTAGGGTCGATTGGTTTCGAATCGACGTAGTACGAGAAGAGCGACCACCATTCGTCGAATTTGATGGGGTCTCCATTGAAGCGGGGAACCTTCTTCTCCGGGTTCTTTACGATGTGTCCCTGGTGATCCGACGAGAAGCTTGATGGTTGGAATTGGCTGTTTTGAATGACTGTGGGTCTAATCGAATGTTCAGCTGTTCCATCGAATGCAGCTCCAATGGCGACATTTGACGTCTGCTCTGCTATGTCGGCTAGTGGTTTCGGTGTGGACATCTGTTGATCGCCGGGTGGCACCCGTAGATGATTGATTGGAGAGGAACCAGCGGTAGGACCGTAAATCGCCTCGAGCCTCACGATTCTCGCTTGCAGGGCTCGACAATTCATTTTCGATAACCTGCTGCATGTGTACTGACTGTCGAATTCTTCCGTGAGGTTTATCCCGTTCTCGTTGAGCTCTGGATCTCGCGAGAAGATATCGAACGCGGCTACGAGTTCGCTCAACTTTTTTTCAATGTTGTAATTGAGGTCAGCCGCGATTCTTGTGGAATCGGCTGTGAGATCGTTTTCTGCTAACTCACTGGTCGCGAGCGTATTCAGGTCCTCTAGCTCTAGGCGAAGGATCCTCACTGAGTTCTGTTGTGGCGGACCGGGTGTCGGATCCGGCCATATCGGTGGAACAAGGATGGTTCCCTCAGTCAGACTGTCAGATTTTGGGTGTGAAATCCACCTCCATTAGAAAAGATTCAATAAATCGCAGGTCCACTCGGATTACGCTCTCGAGGCGTCGCCGCTTCAGCCGCCGATCACGACAGAGAAATCTATAACGCGCTAGGAGACACATTAGGTGTCTTGTGTCACCACCGCGCCAAACGAGACGGCGCGGCATTAGAAAAAGACAGAAAACGAGTAGTACCTCTCTGACTGCGGCCTCAGCCGTTACGCGCAGAGACTCGATAGAAATTCATTTCTCAATAGTGTTGTTCTGAGTGGACCTGGACTATCAACGAGTTAAACTGTGTTTTCACACGAACTCAGGTTCTCTCCACAACATTTGGTGTCAGAAGAAAGTGGTCACGCCCACTCGAGCCCAAGCTCGATAACGGTGCGGGCTCTCATCAATAGAAGCCCTACAGCCGAGTTCACCCATTCACCAACGAAAGAAGTGAGAAAATTTCTTCAATCATTAAGAAGATATGGAAGGCCATCCCGGAGCCGCAGATCGAGGCGACAGGGATGACTCGAGGCTCCTGGAGCTGAATCGGAAAGTAATTCTCGGAGAAACAGTAGCGGAGCAAAGAGACCAATAGTCCAGCGCTACGGAAGAACTCTACCAAACCGGTATGATGAATCCAAGTGAACCTACACCATCCGTCGGAGCCGATGGGGGAGCTTATGAATCGACGGAAGTTCGAGAATTTCCCGTGTCGCAAATAGCTCAGTGCGAGCTACCTTCACCACCCGAGGTCCCTAACTGCATCCAGCCACAAAAGAGCTCATTCGATTCAAAAAGCGAGGAAGAGATCGTCGGAAATAGGGCACACGTCGCCCCCTCCAGATCGACCCTGGCGAGAACGCTCCGCTATCTCAAGCTCAAAGCGGACAAGAACAAAAAGCACGCCTTACGGCTCTACGAACTAGATCCGAACGACAGCAGAGCGGCAATTCACCTCAACCATCTTCAGAAGCTAACGAAAGATCTGAAAAATGAAGTGTCGGCTCTGAATCAGAAGGTGCTCGAGCAAGACATGGAAGACGAGGAGCTTCTTTGCGGAATCATGGAGTTGGAGGGTTTCATAGAGGACGATCTCCTATGGCTGGAAGAGATGAAAATATATTTCAGCGAAAGTCCATCCTTCAACGTAGATGGAACAACATTCCTTTCTCGCGATCAAAATCAAGGAGCGAGAGATCTCAACACCACGCCATTAGAAATCCAAAATAGGTCACCACCAATTCACAACTCAACGCCTAGTCTCCGTCCCAACGGAGAAGTTGATGTGATGACACAGCAACCAGACATCGCACGCGGAAGAAATGAGGACAGCATGAGCGCCACTCGGAACGAAACAGCGCGGTCACAAAGACTTGCAAATCGAAACAAGGCAAAGAACATCGCAGCAGAAGCAGCTGAAAAATCGAAAGCGCAAATCACCTTTCTCGGAGACCCGTTAGGCGAGGAAAAGCAACCAACGATGCCATTCGAAGGAGAAGTTCCAGAGGATGAAAAGATCGAGCCACCGGCCATGGCTCGGAATACGATCAGAGACAAGGAACATCATTCGAGTAACAAGAATATAGATCCTATGGAGAAGCTAGCAAGCATACTAGAGAAAAGATTTCTGCCCGAGGGACTCGACAGCGAAGCGAAATTTCTACCGAAGCTGGAGGAAGCCATAAAACTCCCGAAGTTCGGTGGCAACGTACAGCAATTCAGAGATTTTTCACAACAATTCGAGATGTTTGTCCATCAGCGCCCAGTACCCGAACTTCAAAAATATATCACGCTGAGAAACCATCTATACGGGAAAGCCTTGACAGCAGTGCAACACCTTTCTATGGACGCAGCAAACTACGAAATCGCGAGGCAGATTCTCAGAACGAAATTCGGGGATGGATCATACGCGGCGATCTCTCATCTGAAGGAGCTTGAACGGATCCTATCATCGGGACCCGAACTGGCTTACGATAAATTGTCGGTTTTCGTCACCGAAATCTCGCAGCACATATACTCGCTGATTGCCCTTGGCCGCTCCTATCAATCACTACACGATGCATGCTACCATAAAATCTTGGGCAGATTATCCTACACGATTGCTAGAGAGGCAACCATTCGAGCCGAGAACAGCGCCAGACCACCTCTCCAAGTCCTGCTTGACTACCTGATGGAAGAAGGGACTCGCTATGACAAGGCGAAAGGATCGGCTCAAAGTTACGGTGAAACGAATCAGTCTCCTCATCCGCGACGTGGCTCTCGATATCCACCGCCGAGCCCGAGACGACTCAGCGTTCAAGCTAATCAGTCAAGACCATTCACTGCATTGCCATCAAGTTCGGCGGCGATGCCACGACGACAGTATCAAAGCGAGCAGCCACGGTACCTGACCGATCAGAGACCTCCAATGAGATTCTACCAGAATCAGCCGGATCGTCAACAACATCAGCCAGAATACACAGAGCGGAGACACCTGCAGTCGTTCCTGACCACGAAGCCGGAGACTCCGGCGAGAGATCCACGCAGCACGAACCCGCCACCTCGAGCAAAATTGGCATGCCTCTTCTGCGAGGAAAACCACCCCTCATTCCGTTGCACCCGGAACCTCACCGTGACAGAACGAAGGGAGAGAGCTAGATCAGTCGGAGCATGTTTGAGATGCCTTAAGCTAAATCATGATGCGAGGCATTGCAAGGAAGGCCCGAGATCAGCTTGCAGGAACTGCGGAGGTATGCATTACGCTCTGATATGCCCCAAAGTTGCAGCAGATATTGCGGAAAGACCAACAGTTCGGACGTCGTCAAACCTCAACGGAGACGCTCTGAACTCTGCCGAGTCTTTGTGGACAGCCTGTGTAATCGCTAAAGTCGGCGACAAGGAGATCAAATGCAGAATCCTCGTTGACGCCGGTAGTCAATCCTCCCACGTCACGACCGAATTCGTGAAAAAGCTGGGAGCGATCCCGAAATCCCAGGTCGATCTGGTCCTCTCGACCGCCGGTGGACAGATTTCTAATCTGGGAATCAGTGGAGTCTTCGACATCACACTCATCAGTCGACACAATCCGAAGAAAAGATTAGTCGTCGAATGCATGGAGGTGGAATGCCTCACACGGTCAGAATTTCCGATAATGAAGCACGATCTGGATGTCAGCCCCCTCGCGGACGAGCAGCTCGATGAAAACGCGGGATCGATAGACATCCTGCTGGGACACAGCTACGTCCGGAAAATAGAATTCGGGAACGCAATCTCTCTTCCTGATATGTTCGTCTTCGAATCCATGTTTGGATGGATCGTCGCAGGAGACTCCACCAGTACAGCATCTGCAGCGAATCAAATACCCACCCTAACAAAATTCTGCGGAGTATCCTTCATACAATCAGCGTCCTCGATCCGGCACCGAAATTCAGAAAATTCGATACGGCCGATTGTGATAAAAACGAAGAAGAAATCAGAAGCAGAACTACGAAGCCTGGAGGACATCGAGAAAATATGGCAAATGGACGACATCGGTCTCCAAAGCCCAGAGGGAGAAGGGGCGGAAGAGCAAGATGGACTTTTCCAAGCGCTCCGGGAATACCACAGAACAACTACGACCCGAAACGAGGAAGGCAGATACAGGGTGCGATTACCCTTCAAAGATAACATCCGCGAACTGGGCGACAACCGGTCGCTAGCAATCTCACGCTTGCACTCGTTCTTGGCTAAACTGAAAAGGGACCCCGAAAAATTACGGGCGGTCGACACTGCGATCTACGAATACGTCGAGAAGAGACACGCAGAGCTAGCAGCACCGAAATTGAAGGAACAACTCGTCCACTATCTACCTGTCCAAGCAGTATTCAAGGGCAATGCAGATTCATCTCTGGACATGAAAACAAGAGTCGTAAAGGACGCGTCCGCGAGATCACTCAACAAAGCAGGACTCAACGACGTGATCCATGCCGGAGAAAACTTATTGCCAGACATCGGGAAGGTGCTTCTGAAATTCAGGCAATACCCAATAGTTTTCACAGCTGACATCCAAGCCGCATTCCAGCAAATCGAAGTAGCAAGACCCGACCGCACCGTACTCCGTTTTTTTGGCCACTCGGAGTCAGCAACAATCCAGCGGCCCCAATCCGCGAGTTCTGGGGATGCCGAATGGATTTCGGAGTCATTAATTCCCCATATACATTCATGCTAACTCTAAAGACACATTTGGAAGAGGCAAAAACTCGCTACCCGGAAGAAGCAGAATTCATCGAAGAAATTATCCAGACCTACTACATCGACGACTTCGGGGCTGGTGCAAACGATTTGGAATCGGCCAAACATCGTGTAGATCTGCTGATACGAATACTCCACGAAGCATGTCTGCCGCTAGCGAAATGGAGCACGAATTCGGCCGAGCTGGCAGAGTACATCAAAGCGGTGTCACTAGTGCCGAATCCGACGATTACCACAGGTCAACAAAATGCGAAGTTTTTGGGAGTCGGCTGGGATCAGATGACGGACGCTCTAACAGCGCAAACATCGAAAGCTATGACAACGCTTGAGAACGGTACTCCAACAAAACGCCGGCTCCTGAGGGGCCTTGCGCAAATATTCGACCCTTTGGGTATACTTGCGCCCACTCATGTTACGGCTCGCAGCATACTACAAGAGCTATGGACGGCAAAAAAAGGCTGGGATTCAGCGCTAACGGGAAACCTCGCTGAAAATTACGTAAAATTCGTCAGCCAGCTTCGCACTACAGCGAGCACTAAAATTCCGCGAGCTCTCTTCAAGTCATCTCAGCGTCAGGGAGCAGTCATTTCGCATCAAGTATTCACCTTCTCGGACGCCTCAACGAAAGCAATTGGCTGCGTTGCATACCTAAGAACAATACGGATCGGATGCGAACCACAAATTTCATTCTTGATGGCCAAAGGAAGAGTCGCCCCAGTCAAGAAGACATCTGTTCAGCGCCTAGAGCTGTCAGGAGCCTTATTAGCGGCAAGAGTCATGAGCAACGTCAAGAAAGGACTTGATCCCAACATCCATATCTCTGCATATAATTTCCTCACCGATAACAAATCGGTTATGGCATGGGTCCATTCGAAGCCAGAAAGATTCAAGGCCTACGTCGCGAATAGGGTGAGGATTATCCAACGGCTCACAAAGGGAGATTCGTGGTCGTGGGTTCCGAGCGAAGAAAATCCAAGCGACATTGTATCTAGAGGCAAGTGGCTCACCGGTGAAGATAAGAGAATGTGGTTGAATGGACCAACCTGGTTGAAAGAATCAGACGAGAAGATAATTGAGAGAATGAAGCGAAGTCAGAGACAAACCGAAGATGACCTGGCAGAGGTTAAATACTTAGAGCAAACGACGAATACTATATGTCTCAACGCCAGCGTCAAAATCGCAACGAATCCGCTTTTCTTCGAAAATTCGTTCTCGTCAATTACTAAGGCCATCAAGTTCTGGGCACTCATGAGAAGATTGAAGCAAAAAGCTAATGAAGCAAGACTCCGGGTCAGCTCGAACAGACGAGCAGCGCCTACTAGCAGAAGGTTCGACGACTTTCACACAGAGGAGATAGAAGAATCGAAAATCGATCTCATCAGAATAACTCAAAAGAAATACTTCAAGGACGAATACGAGTCGAATTGCAAAAGCATCAAACGATCGAGCAAACTGTACGAGTACGCACCCCGCCTAGACGATGACGGGATCATACGCGCCACCACGAGGCTCCAGAGAACCTCAGAGTTGACGCTCGGCCAGCGCTCTCCGATTCTGATGCCCTATGAAAGCCGTATATCTGAACTCATCGTGAAACATGCCCACGAGAAGCATTGCCTGCACACAGGAGGTGTCGCTAGCTCTATGCACCACGTGAGAAAAGAGTTCCTCATACTGAGAGCACGTAAACTCACGCGAAAAGTCTTGGCCAACTGTGCCATTTGTAAAATCTTCGGAGCCCCACCGGCATCACTCGCCACCGCTCAATTGCCAGCCTGGCGAATCGAACAAGCTCAAGCCTTCAGCACTACAGGAATAGACTTCGCAGGACCTATAAGGTATAGGAAAGAAAACAAGGAGGTCGCGAAAAGCTATATACTAGTCTGTACGTGTGCCGTGAGCCGCGCGGTGTGTCTATTCCTTACGACGGACATGAGCACAGCAGAAGTATTGGGCGCGCTCCAGAAGCTCATCAGCCGCTATCCGGCGCTTTCGACCCTGGTCTCCGACAACGGAGCATCCTTCAGAAGAGCCGCGAAAGAATTGCAAGTCATCTATGAGGAAACCATCAACCTAGAGCTGAAAAAATGGCTATCAACGCGCGGCATTAAGTGGGAATTCGTTGCCCCGCTGACTCCATGGATGAATGGGTTCACTGAGCGACAGGTTCAGAGCGTCAAGCGACCATTGAGGAAAATCCTACGTTCCTCGATCCCGTTCTTCAGAGACCTAGAAGTTATTCTGGCAAATATCGAAGCCGTCATCAATCAACGCCCGATCACCGTAATAGCCACGAAAAACGGAGATCTTGAAGCACTGACGCCCTACAACTTGATATCAGGGCAGAGAGGAACGCAATTCCTTCCGCAGCACAGAATGTTACCATCCAAGAGGCGCGACGCGGATGCCATCGTTTACTCCGCTCGTCACAAATATCAACAGAGATTGCTAACCGCATACTGGAAGTTATTCGAAGCCGAGTACCTCACCCAGCTCAGATCCGCTATGGCCCGAAAACCGCTACCGGATCGACACCTCAATTTGGGCGACATTTGCCTGATCAAGTCAGACGCAGGCCACCGCGGGCTATGGCCATTATGTAAAGTTATAGCGTTCCCAGACGGCAGGCGACCAGAAAACGCTCGCTCGTGTACAGTTCTAACCGGAACAGGACAGGTCCTAGTCAGACCCATACGGCTGCTCTACAAGATAGAACAATCCGTGGAGGAAGACTCAAAACCCGATAAGACGTCACCTAATCAAGAAATATCAAGAAGCTGAGTTTCCATCGGTCGAGGAAACTCGGAGGGGGAATGTGGCGGACCGGGTGTCGGATCCGGCCATATCGGTGGAACAAGAATGGTTCCCTCAGTCAGACTGTCAGATTTTGGGTGTGAAATCCACCTCCATTAAAAAAGATTCAATAAATCGCAGGTCCACTCGGATTACGCTCTCGAGGCGTCGCCGCTTCAGCCGCCGATCACGACAGAGAAATCTATAACGCGCTAGGAGACACATTAGGTGTCTTGTGTC
>NW_003805096.1:0-17350 GCF_000255335.2 Galendromus occidentalis | reverse complement strand
AACTTACTCATCAGAACTCCTAGAAAGAACATAGCTAGCACCAGAAATCCAACCGTGTTGGACGAGCTAGAACAGCGCTTCACTGGGAACACCATTGTCGGTCGAGATTTGAATGTGTACTGACTGAAACTAAATCGATCTACTCGCGCGGAATAGGCGCCGCCGCGACCGCGCTCTCATGAACATGAGCTGTTTGTGTTGACCCTCCAGAACTCTTCTCGAAGACTCTAAAGAGCCGACAAGAGTATCAATAACATTAGCTGTTAGCTCAATTTCAAAGAAAACCACAGCACAACCACGGCTCCAACGAATAATCTGAGAACCCCTGTAATGATGTCAAGAAACACACAGTTTGGGATTATAGAGACCTTCATTCGACGAAAAAAAAAGGGCTGCGATCACTCATCAAAACAGGTGTACAGGCTTGACTGGCCGCAGGCTCCAATGACCCGCCCCAGGTGGGCATCTTGTGGGGAGCAAACGGCTTCCCTTGGGACCGGAGTGTCCGAGTGCAGCAGAACGCACTTGTCCTCGACTCTTGAACGGCAAATCCATAGGCCGTCGCCTCGGACACACGTGAAAGTGTTGAGATCCAGAACTTCGTCCCGACCTCTCACCAAACTGCTGCGGGGAAGGCCGTCTTGGGTCACCCCTGTGGATCGCCGGAGACAAAATTAAAAGGGTTCCCCGGATATTGAGAGATGAGAGGACCCGCAGGCAAGCAAAATTTGATCTTAAATATAAACCTCATGAGAAATATGAGCAAAGGAGCATATATAAATTACCTCTGATAGTGGCCACCATCAGCGCAATCATAAGCAGAATCATGATCGCGTACTTCACAATCGACCACAGCCGTTCTCCAAGAACGAGCTGGAGTAAATCGGACCACGTGCGCATCGGAGGGAATCCTGTTGTGTTGCCGGACCCATTGCTCGACGTGTCACTCGACGCCTTGCCTGAACTTGAACTCCCGTCTTCGAGAGGAGCGCTAGGTCCTCCACACGAGGGAATCTGATGGATTTCCGAGGACATCGTTGAAATGACTTGATGAGCAACGGGCTTCGAAGATGAAGACTTAGCCATGTCGGAACAAACTGTGAATTGCTTCAGGTAGTAGCTCTCGAAAAACTCAAGACATTCGAAAGAAGCCCCAGACCCCCTTTAAATAGCCGAGCCCCGAGAGGGCAAATTAGAGAGTAAGAAGCGACAGAAATTATCGCGAATTTTCGATCTCGAAGTCGTTGCCGAACGACTGACATATCTCATGACAATCTTGCAAAAATATGGTAAGCTCAGATTCTGAGCAAGTGACATCGAGGTGCAAATCGTCTCCAGATATCAGGAAATAGTAGCAATCTGAGCGTCTCTACTGTGCCTCAAATGTCCCTTATCTCAAGCGCTCGACAAATCTGTCGAATCTACGAGTCTCTGACTCGAGTCTGGCCGACTCGTCGGAAATAACTCGAAATTCTCATCGCATGCGAAACAGCGATTTATTCCAAAAGAGAATGAAGTCAGAGCGGACCCCTGCGAAAGGCTACGCGGCCAATGGGGGAGAATGATGAATATTGTCCGTTTCACCTTCCGCTCTAGATACTGAAGACCTCAGTCTGTAACGGTCACTGACCGGTCACCACTTAACCCGTTCACAGTGTTTTCAGCATGACCCATATTCGGATGCTCTTCTGTGTTCAACCCTTTCCTGTGACTCGCTATATATAAAGGACAATAAACCTCAGCCAGAAAAGGGGGAGCCCAAGACTGACTCTAGCATTCCGTGTGATCATTCTAGCCGAGGTATCAACGAGATACGTATATCTCTTCAAATATCGTTGTATCTCGCAAAATTAAATGTCGACGACAGCAACTACCATTGACGCCAGCGTGCGCGGTGACGATCCACAAATCGCAGGGCGGAACATTTGACAGGATAGTTTATGATTACCACAAGACTCACTCACAACAACTCGTCTATGTGGCGATGAGCAGAGTAACTAATCTGGAAGGCTTGTTCCTGACAAACGCTGCTGACGATTATACATTTCACCATGGAAGCCAATCGGACAGCCCATCAACAAGGAATGTGAGAAATGAGTATAAGAGGCTGGCGGAACATCGACTGACGACAATAACCACGGATATGAAGAATTTTTTGAACGACCCATCGAATGAAAGAGACAGCATCATCATTATTAATTTGAATGTTCAAAGCTTGGCCGCTCACACGAAAGACATTTCAACAGATTCGATTCTTTGCCGTGCTGATATCCTATCATTGACCGAAACATGGATTCATCAAGAAGACGCATGTGTCACAATCGACGGATTCGGAATGGTACATCAAACCGCTTGCGAAAATCGATCAGGAGGGGTCGCAGTTTTCCAGAATGAGGCTAGCAGTAATACGGTGAAACCCCTCGATGGACACAGATCTCGCATAAGCGATGGAGAAAGATTGCATCTCGTAGACATCGCATTCTCGGAAATTCTTGTCCCAGAAAATCAACACATTATACTGATAACGATCTATGTGCATCACGGTACGAAGATCAATGCCTTGAAGGATTGTCTAGAAAGAACTCTCCTAATTTATGAGAAAGACAGCGACAATGGGAGACACGACATTCCAATTATCATGGCTGGAGACTTCAATATGACGGATGCAGACCGCGGAGAACTTGAGAGATTCCTCGAGACTCGATATGGATTGGAATTACGGAGCAATCTAGAAGAAAAAAACACCCTAGGTAATACATGTCTTGACCTCACATTTTCAAGGTTCATCGAGGTTGAAAGCAGAACGTTCATATCGTACTTCTCGTACCACCGTCCAGTCATTAATCGAGTTAGAAGTCATCATCAAAGAGGCGAAAAGATTGCCATCTGATCATTCATCGACCGCAGAATATCAAAGCAAGACGGAACTCAGTTGCGCCGAATCAAATGAACGACCATCGGCGATGATCAAATTCACTCCGAGCAGTCATAGACTCGATGCCACAGCTACACAGAGATCAAACGAGTTCACACGGATAATAATAATAATAATAAGAGATTCATTACTCGTTACTCGATATCATCTACCACCATGCGATGATTCCTGTCTTGAACACAATGAATCTCGAATCGACCCAGGTAGCTCTGCGAAGGGAAGAAAGAATTCAGAGCAGCTGACCAGGCCTCTCTACTACTCCCCTCGGATCTGAATAAGGTCCGACGAAATCATTCCCGCGATTCCAAGATTGAATGTATCATGATCATAGAAGCTTTGATTCACTTAGAGTGGTTGGCCTTTCACGCCGGCTCGTCTGGCGAACCCCACCATCCGCTGACGAGGAGCCCATGAAGCCAGGCTTTGCTCAATTCGCAGCTGACGTTGTGACTAGCATCTTGAGTTCCAATTCCACGCCTGAAGACAAAGTGCTACGGTGGAAAACGGCTCTCAATAAGGAACTCGGTCCGACTGATGACGCCTCCGAATAGGAGAATTTTGAGAGTCGCCTCACTGACGATTCCTTTGAACAGATCCATGAAGCTCTTTGACTCCTCCATTTTTCCTTAATGAGTAGGGTCAATGAGGATTTCTTTCGTGCTTGGAGATTTCGCCCATGGATATTATCTTAATGAAGGCTATAACCGGTGCCAACAGTAAAATCCCGCAGAAAACATCAAAGCAAAAAAGAAAATCCATGGGGGTCGGAATCAGTATAAAAGAATGGGTGAAATACTCGAATCGGGATTCAAATCCTCGAGAAAACGATGAGCGATTCGTCTAAAGCACTTGAGGTCGTGATGAAAGGTACACCGGGGAAAAACACAGTCTCCAAGCGGAAGAGAGGTCCAAACGTCGTTCCCAGGATCTCCTTGTTTCGATTATATCATGTGATATATAGTGTCATAGTATATGGTAATAGTAATAATAACGCGTGACTGTGTCCGCGAATAGCCACCCAAGAACCGAATTGCCGAAGTCCCAAGCGACCCACTCAAAGGGCACAATATATCAAGGATATCACCATGGACAACACAAGCGGGTTCATCCATGGAAGGATCAAAACGAAGACATCGGTTAGAGATTGGAAAAAGAAGGAAGGGAAGGAAAAATCTTTTCCTTCGTGATGGTGGACTCGTCAGGTGAAATCAACGTGGTGGTCACCGGGGCATATTGTGAGGAGGTGTTCCACAAGGTCACGGTTGGAGATTGCTTTGAACTCAGTACGTTTCGTCAAAGACCATGCAATCCACAATACCGGGTGACAAGCCATGATTTCGAACTTGTGTTGAGCAAGGTATTCCATTTTCGTCATTGAAAATTGATACGAACGAGGCGTGACTCCGGATGATGAATCACTGAGATAATCCTTCATTTAGATTAGCCGACTGATCAAAATTTCGGACGACTCATTGCCCAGAGTCGACATGTCCACGATGAAAATCGAGATGATCGCGAGTGTCCCTCTAAACAGCAAAGTGAACATGAACGCAATCATCTTCGAAGTAGGAGACATAATGAAGTTTGTTTGTCGCGACGGAGAAACAAGAGAAAAAAGAATGTTCTTCTCGTTGATGACTCGCAGAGAATGATCAGCTTGGCTCTGTGAACGGACAACATCCACAAGCTGGACGATCAAGAAGGACATTGCGTTGGTCTAACCAACGTGGCGATTAAGGAATATCAAAAAAAAGGTTTTTGAATCCAACGGTTGATACTTGTATTAAACGAGAGGAAGAAGAACAAGGGGATGAAGAATTTCATCAACTGATGGCGTGGTGGAACTCAGAGGGTTATAAGAGCGAGTTCAAAGATGTAATGTGGAGTGAAACAGCGGTCAGAGATGATGATCTTCAGGCAAAATAGACTTGAGCGTATCAATCGCGAGAGCCTTTCAATAAATGACTCACTTAATTATTTTCCTATCTGTTTGTGACGTGGTGAAAAACTAGTTCAGAGCCGTTTTCACGTCCTCTAAATCGATAGTGTCTCTGACACTAGCTGCCGGCGTGTTTTTTTCGGGGAGCCGCGGACGAATTTTTGGTGTAGGTCCGGGCCGTCAGGGTTTGTCAATTCCAAGGGAAGGTTCCGAAACGGATCGACTTCATCTGCCACGGTTGCCGGATTTGAGCTGCGAATGGTCCTTTTAGGGGAAAAAGAAGGGAGAGTAGGTAGGAGCCGCGGGAGCACTGGGTATCCTGGGAGCCGCGGGAGCCGCGTGGGCACTGGGTATCCTGGGAGCCGCGGGGGAATTCTGGGTTCGCTAGGGAGCCGCGGAGCCAAAAAGGTTGGGAACCGCTGGCCTAGAGTGTCGAGATACATGACGAGCCGCTTCAGCATATCGACGATGACCATGCACCAATGGGAATTCCGGTGAACGGGAATCAAGACGATATCCTCGGCGAAGATATCGACTTGTCTTGTCCAGTCACGGACATTGTCGTAGCCTCTATGGAAGCAGAGGAGGAAGAAGGTGTTAAAAACGTAAAACCTTCGGTAGGTCTCCATTTACCTGATGTCGCTTGTTGATGAGATTTAGGTATGCACTCATTATGGTGTCGTTGACCCAATTCGGACTACAAAGTGTTTCCAAATCGGAACGATAGACCGGTAGATTGTCGACTCGGACGAGCACCATCCTCGCTTCCTTGCTGAGAGCTTCCTGGACAGATCGACTCATTTCATCACTGATAACAGGTATCTGAGGATTAGATTTTTTCAGAGGGAGCACAAAAGGGTTCGACGGATTTCTGGCGTATGCATGCTCCTCTTGGATATTTTTTGAATTTCGATCGATCCGGATAGTTTTGAACGCAGACGACGCTTACCATCGTGCTGCGCTGGCGCTCCCGCTATGTTCGTAATCAGGCTGACCTTCTGAAGCGGTATCCGTTTCTGAATCGCTCCCGGGAGCTGTAAGCGTGGGATCTGACTCGTCCTCGCTTTCCGCTTCCATCGCATTGAAGCTCTCCTCCTCGGCGGCAGGCTGGCCCGATTGGCCGAGGGCACGCACAGTTTCCTCAGGGTGGCGGGCGTCAATCTCGTCCAGCCATTGCTGCATGATTGCGTCTCTCGGCATTGCAGCATCAATCGTTTTGAGGTTGCGCCAATGGTTCTTTCTCCCGACCTTGTATTTTACGCGGTCAATGAATTGGATTCCGTCGATCTTTCCCCCCTCCAGAAGTGCCCACGCACGCTCGAGAATGCTCTTGTTATCTTTCGTCGCCCGCTTCGGCTCGGACGGCAAGTTTCGCTCACCTAGATCGTGACTCAGCATATCAACGGCAGCGTCCTGCGATAAGCCCACGAGGACTGAAAGGATACTCCAGGCCGTATCATGAACGCATCGAGCCTGCCGTAATATCTTGGCGTTATGACTTTCAACGTCCTTATTGGTTCTCCGACTTGATCGATAGACAGAGAGCTTATCGGGGCCAATTGTGTGGAGCCAGTGAGACTTCACATACTTGAGGAGCTTCGGGAATCCGCTGTGGGTATCCCAAGCACGCTTCGCGAAGTACTCGAAAGCATCCTCTATTAATGGCGCTGGGAGAAGAGGTAGAGACAATAAGGGCAAGAACTTTGACAGGACTTCGCCAGGGCGACGGATGCCGGTCGCTAGCCCCGTTTCACGTGCTCTCTTGACCGAGCGCTGCGAATAGTGAAACCAGCAGCCGTAGAGGGTAGCGTTGGGGAACTCTCAGTTAATAGCTGCGCGCATCGCTGAGTCCCAATCACCCATGTATGCTGGTATCTCAAGGCTAGCGACGCAGTTCTTCAAACATCGTAACACCCAAGCATACGCCTCTGCGGTGCCCTGGTTCATGAGGGCGAACGCGATTAAGCCGACGTGACCATTCCAATTCCCGTGCAACGTAAAAAGCTGCTTGCAAATCTTTCGAGGAGCCGTTTTGTACATGGCATCAGCGTGTAGCATTGACAACGTCTTCAACGAAATCAAAAGTCGGTTGGTGGTCAGGAGCAGCGTATTCAATCGTGGGTCGAAGAAGCTCAAGACGGGCTCGTTGTCCCGGGTTATCGTGTAACCCTGTATGCTTTCCGAGGCGATCTTATCGTGTAGCTCTTTGAGACTTCCGACTGTCTTCGGCCTTACTTGGCTTGCGTGATCGCGCAGGTATCGGAGCTTTTTTCTCGGTATAACTTGGGAAGCGGGTTCGATCGCGAGATCGCGGCGGCGATCAATCACGACGTCCACTGGAAACCCTCTCGAATCGGGCATGTGGTTGTGGATGCCAGTGACGCTGAGAACGGCCCCGGTTGCGGTTATCCTCGCGTAGACGGGGCACCGCGCGCTATTTTTTCTCATGATGTAAGACTTACACCTAACGGTGAGACTGGAGTCGGCGTTTACGCGTTTGAGAAGAAACATGAAAGCAGAGGTTCCATCAAGCGAGTCGACATTGAAGCGGCCAGACTCATGGCACCAACAGTCTCCGTCCCCGGCGCGGAGCGATGGTACTCGAACGAAGCTTCCAGACATCACGTACGCTAACTCTCACAACCACCCGAAAGACAGCACAGCCGGAATGGTGCTCGGTCAACTTCGTCGTCACCAATGCCTGCGTACAGAGCGCATGATGAGTCCGAAGAGTGAAATGAATGAGCGATGTTTCCGACAAGATTCTGATCCCTGATGACCAGGAGAAACAGCTCGCTCCTACATTTGCACGCGACATTTTGTGGAAAAACGTTGCGACATCCAAATATCTGAAGACCCACACTTCAGATCTCAGCGACAGCTCACGGAATTCCATCCCGCACCCTCCTTTGATATTAATTGTATCATTCATACTACTGATATGCGGCAAGTTTCGAGGCATTCAATCATACAACTAAACATGTACACTTAGGAGATTGGAGAGATAGATGTAAGATTGTCCAGAATCTTCAAAATCTGATGTTTCTTCAAACAGGGGGGATATGCTGGAATATGGAGTTCTCCAAACTCTATTCTTGTTTGTCAGAAACCTCCGATGCATATATCTAAGCCAGATGCTAAATAGACACAATCAGATACTTTTCTAGCTCAGCGACCTAGTTCTAAAACTCAGTAAATTCCGGATGTAAATCTAGGACGCTCACTCTCTCTACCTACTGGATCCTTGACACAAATATCACCCTATATATTCAACGAATAAACGAATAGAGTTACTCTCTGCTCTGTGACCACACAGAAGGCATCCTCGTCATTCTGAAGTCTGAATTCTGTCCTCCTCCTGGTATCCCGACAGATCTAGTGAAGTTTCCACTCACGGAAATTCCTATCAATCGTTATCAGCACGAATTGGAGATTCTCAGAAGATTAGCCATGAGACCCCAAAGTTCAAATGCAGCCGAGGACATCGAGAGACGATCTTCCACCGCAAGCCAGAACCAGCTCCTCCAGTCTGCTCAACGTCGGAACCTGAGGGAATACGTTCGCGATTCACTCCTCCCAAACTACTGGAGGATGGATCGAACTATCCCACATGGAAATCTCTGATTCCATCGCGGCTTCCTCTTCTCTCCTTGGATATGAGGGACCATCATCACGTTGTCCGGGCGTGGCATCTTCATCTTGATTTGAAGGTTGATGATTTTCATCGCGCGATTCCGGCGCGGATTCTCCTTCTGGGATTGAAGTAGGGGCGTCCCCCCCATTGGCACGATCTGAGCTTTCTTCATCGGGTTGTTTCTTGGTTTCATGAGTACTAGTACTTCGTTTCGAGAGTGGTACTTTACCGGCGGATTCGAAGAGACTTCCTTTCGGGAATACAAAGTCTTTGGTTCGCTTGATCTGGGTGGTTCCTGGGATCCAGATGCGAAAACCATCAACATCGTCGCCAAGCCCTACGAGGACGCCAGGCTTACCTCTAGGGTCCAGCTTGTTTCTGTCCAGACTCTGGTCGTAGTAGAAGCATTCCGGAAAAGCAAGCCATAATCGACAACTCACAGGAACCATCGAACTTCGTCGACGCCATCAGCTCAGAAGAGAGCAATCTGTGGCTCGAAGCCATGAAGGACGAACTCAAATCGATGGAAGACCGAAAGGTTTGGGAACTGGTTGAATTACCACCTGGTAGAAGAACAATTGCCTGCCGATGGGTCTTCAGACACAAAAAGGATCCCACTGGAAAAATCGTGAGATACAAAAGCAGATTGGTTGCCAAAGGCTTTTCGCAGCGAGAAAACATCGATTACTCCGAGATATTCTCTCCCGTGAGTCGATTCGAATCTCTAAGAGTCATACTTAGCATCGCAGCAAGAGAGAAACAGCCAATCTATCAACTAGACGTGAAAACTGCGTTTCTCTACGGAGATCTCGAAGAAGAAATTTTCATGGATCAACCGGAAGGATTTTCCGATGGAACTAACCGAGTATGTCTGCTGAAGAAATCAATCTACGGGCTTAAACAAGCTCCGAGATGTTTCCACGCGAAAATCAAGTCAGTATTCTCAGATATGGATATGCAACAGAATAGCCAGGATCCATGCGTCTTCTATGGCAAGAACAAGCTCATGCTCAGCCTCTATGTGGACGACGCAATCCTGACTGCTGACTCTGAGCAAACAATCATCAATTTCTGCAAACAATTGGAGAAGGAATTAGATATTACCTACAAACCAGCAGAAATGTTCTTGGGAATCCAAATCGAGATCAGCAACGATAAGAGCATATTCATCCATCAAGAAAATTACGTCAAGGAAATTCTCGAAAGGTTCGGAATGAGCAACTGCCGACCTACGAAAATTCCAATCCAGCGAGACTGCTACTCGGAGGACACCACGGAAAACTTAACTGATGTCCCTTATCGTGAACTCATCGGATGCCTGAATTATCTCCCAATTTCAACAAGACCAGACATCTGTTTCGCAGTCAGTTTCCTGTCAAGGTTTCTAGACAAAGTGACAAAAAAGCGATGGAACGCAGCTGTATCGCTGTTACGATACTTGCGCGGAACGACTTCTCATTTATTCCGTATATCCCCTGAGAAGACCATATGCGTTATCAGACATTCAGGCAGGGATACCTCGGACCCATTATGCCGGCCAAGCTCAAGGTTGACCTAGGAACTCGGACATTCGTTTAGGGAACCCGCTGCGCTGCTTCCATGAGTCCCGTCTTGCCTTCCGTCTTCTCCTTTCCTTTCCCCATTCCTCGGATCAAATCGGTCCATCACTCGATGATCGCGAACGAAACTCTCTTCGGGCCCGCGGAGAATAGATCATGATGTTTTTTCCAGTCCACCTGAGTGTGCTCCCCACTTCTCAGGACTCCCTGCTTCCCGCGCCCTCTACGTCTTTCCCTTTTCCTCGTATCCTTGCGGTTCCCCTGTCGTCCTCAGCAATCTAGAAGGCGCCAGCTCCCTCGCGCCGAATGGCGCTGAGATCTCAAGCCGCCGC
The DNA here is from genome assembly GCF_000255335.2 of Galendromus occidentalis. Lineage (NCBI taxonomy): Eukaryota > Metazoa > Arthropoda > Arachnida > Mesostigmata > Phytoseiidae > Galendromus > Galendromus occidentalis. Next base: position 6,951 of record NW_003805096.1, on the reverse strand, counting down.
ACGACTGGTTCTCTCCACAACATAGCGGGCTCCGCGCCAGAGATACTTCGCCCGTTCAAGCGCCCGCTAGAGACAGACGACAGAAAAGGCATTGATCAACGTAGACATTGGGGCGCGCTATCACTTGGTCTCGTTGCAAAGTATGCGTAAAATGCAGAGCACAACCGGCAGCAGAATGCGTTCCGCCATTGCCTAAATTTCGCATCGAAACAGCGCCAGCTTTCAGGGTAGCCGCGGTAGACGCGGCGGGACCATTCCCAGTCAAATCGAAAGAAGGAATATTCCCAGCGCACATAATGCTCTGCTGCGATCCAATCTCTCGAGCAGTCAGATTGGAATTAGTGCAAAATCTATCAACATACGAATTTCTCCTCGCCATGAGAAGGTTCCACAACAGAAACCCAACGGTCGTGAGATTTTTTTCTGACAACGCGGCGTCATTTTGAAGAGCGGCAGAAGAGATCAAATGGCTGTTCGATCTCGCAAGATCGGAGGACACTCAAGAGTTTCTGTCGAAGAACAGAATAACATGGGAACTCAACACCGAGCGAGCGCCTTGGCGCGGAGGCTTCTATGAAAGGCTCTTTCGAACAATCAAACAGCCTCTGAGGAAAATCCTGGGTAGGAGCTTGCCGTCGTTCAGAGAGTTAGAAACAGTACTCACTGACATCGGAAAAATGGTGAATGACAGACCACTAACACACATGAGCAATGATCTGAATGAGGTGCTACCCCTCCGACCGTCAGACTTGCTATATGGGGTCCAGGCGAGACGACTCGCTGCCACTTGACCGTGAGGCCAGATGGCGGACGTCTGCTCCGACCGCTAGATTAGCGGCCGACTAGGGCGCGGCGGAGTGCGGCGCCGCTAATCTTAAGTCGGCATTACACTACAGAATTATCCCAGTCCACGATTTGCTGAGGTGATAGCTCATCTCATGTCATGTTGCTAGATTGCCTCGCGGTTTGAGTGGCCGACTGTCATTACGACTAAGGTCGTCAGAGGTTCGCGGCTTCGAATCCGGGAGCCGGCACCTCTTGAGGCAATCAGGGGGTTCCGCAACTGCGTAGCTCCGCTAGCTATGAGATCCGCCCCAATAGATCTGGGAATGGAATCCGTTCGCGATTGGGGAGCTGAATCCTTGATGAAGCGCCCGGCCCCTTGCGATCCGGTCTATGGTCGCCCTTGTATACAGCGATTCAATTCCAGCGCGAGTTAGCGAAATGAGTTTCTCTTGCCCGACAGGATGGCGCCGACTATCGCCGCGACGCAAGTGGCCATCCGAAACCATTTGCGAACGGCACGCCGACACGCGGCATTTTCCAAGCCTCCGGAGGCTCATTCGTTGCGTGAGTTGCACGACATGGTGCAAAATCACTCGGTGAGGGGTTACACCCTCACGGACAACGGCGAACGAGTGCTGAGCTTTCACTGCGCAGGACAAGACAGCATCGTGCGACGTATAAGGTCGTTGGCGGCATTTGCCGTCAACTCTTCACTCTGCACGCTAATCGCGACGGCCGCGTGAGTATACGATTGACAAGTTGTCACGCCGTTACCCGAGGGTGGGGGGAGATCTTATGTGATGTCTTTCCGCTCTAATGAAAATATACGGCAGCTGAGTACGGCAAAGGACAGGCATGAACTGATATCCTCCCCGAGCTGGTCATTGACAACTTTGGTCAACCACGTTCCCGGTGTTGGAAGAGCGAAAAAGCTGATTTGATCCCTCAATCACTTACCTATTCATGAAACTTTAGGTCGGCATGATCGCTTGCGCTCTTATGAACTCCGCCACAGCCGCTGCTTACCGGGAGGTACTGGAGGTCGTGAAGAGTGAGATCGAAGGGTACGTTTGCCATGCCTATATGGGAGACTTCGACAAGGCAATGCGAGCAGCAGTAAGGGAAGTTTTCCCTGAAGCCCGCTTGTACGGATGTCATTTCCACTACGTCCAAGCTTTGGTGAAGCGGGCGCGCTCTAGGCATGTCGGTCTCGCCAGACATATCAGGCGCCTGGGCGACGTTTTGCCCCTCTTTCTCGCCCTCACGGCTCTACCACTACTCCCCGGCGAAAAAATTGTGGAGGTTTTCGCTGAGCTAGCGCGTGAGGCACACGAAAGGGTCCCGGAGGTAAGGCGTCCTAGAAAATCGGAATACTACGTACAAGTTTATTGGATTTCGAGGATTCACCCGAAATGTCCCAAGATGCATTGCCCGAGCCGTTCCCCAGCTGATGTACGATGCTTGTGCCTCCGGTCGGGTTGATTCCATTGGCACGATTTCGATTCCCTTCCAGCTGAACCCTTTGGTCGACTACGTGAGCTCCTATTGGCTCACGGTAGTTGGCCCTGCGGAGTTATCGGTATTCAGGGCCCCATGTCGGACCAATAATGCCGTAGAATCCAGCAACGCCTCCTTGAAGCGACGAGTCGGGGCAGCAGCCGGAACGTGGAATCTCATTGGTGATCGTCTCTCCGAAATCTTCTCTACCATAGGGCTATGAATGAAGAGGATTAGGACCTGAGCCGGAACTCGAAAGCTTGACTTTTTTCTTTTCTTCTCAGCTGCCCTTATGTGCGAGGCTGGAGTGGACTCCGTCATCGATTTCGATGTGGACGTCGATCACGGTGCCAGCGCTTCCGATGGCTACGTACGCTCAGCGCCGCAGCGTCTGGATGTAGAGAATGAGTTGCGGATCACCAGTCTCTGGGCGGCATTGGACGAGGGTCAGATCACGCCCCGCGAATTCATCGAGAGAGCGAAATTCCGAATTGGTGGAGGTCGGTACCATTTATTCAAGTTAGACGAAGGTATTCATTTAACGAAACGCCTCCGAGGATGAAGATTCGGTTCGAGGGATTGATTCCGCTAGACTAGAAAACGATTCTTGCAGTCGCAGATCGTCTCGGACTGCTCGAGGTGGAGGAAGAAAACCCGACTGAGTTCATCACTGAGGAAGTAAATGCAGGAGACGGACAACTGATCGAGGATTCACAGCATCTGAGCTATTCAATTCATGACGATCAGGAACCGGGGGTCCTGCGTGACCATACGTATTGCCTCCCAGCATGAAACGATGTACTGGAATGTCTCCTGGGGCTCCATATCAAATGTGATCATTATTAAAATATATAATCACCATTCATCATTGTAAATGGAATGAACACCCCATAAAGACCGTTCATATCTCGCTCCATGAAGGGCTTCTGATTGCGAATCTCAAGTTCGCTGTTCGCATGATGTGCATCTCGTCCGGTCTGTTGTGCTTCGAAACTTCTTGCATTCGGTCCCCGAAACCTCTACTTGACGAGCTCTCCACGAAAGCGAGCGTGTGTTGACGCCTTCTTTCGTTTCCCAGCTCCTCGCTTGTCAAGGGCGAACCCTCGCGTTTTCAGGACATTCAGCGCGACACGCCTTGTCGGATCCCCGATAAGCGCGGTACGCGATCGATTCATTGTCGGATCCGAGAACCCGCGTCCTCGTGGGCCTGTTCAGCGAGAGCGTCCCGCGATTCGCGATGCTCTCCTTTAGGGATCGCGCGCTGTGATGGCGGCCGGCTCCGGCGCGGCGTCGTGATCAGCCCGCGGATCTAGCGGTCGGAGCAGACGTCCGCCATTTGGCCTCACGGTCAAGTGGCAGCGAGTCGGCGAGACCAGCGTTACCAGAAACGGTAGAGATCATCAACAGCGCGGAACATCCGACGGCGGAAGCGCTAACGGGTCGATGGAAACATCAACAAAATATAAGGAATGATTTTTGGTCGAAGGGCATCAGATGGGCATCTTCGTTGGGCTTTGGCGCGCATGTTTGCTCGACGAAGCCCTGGCCTAGTAAATGAAGAGATATACGTATCTCGTTGATACCTCGGCTAGAATGATCACACGGAATGCTAGAGTCAGTCTTGGGCTCCCCCTTAGCTGGCTGAGGTTTATTGTCCTTATATATAGCGAGTCATAGGAAAGGGTTGAACACAGAAGAGCATCCGAATATGGGTCACACTGAAAACACTGTGAACGGGTTAAGTGGTGACCGGTCAGTGACCGTTACAGACTGAGGTCTTCAGTATCTAGAGCGGAAGGTGAAGCGGACAATATTCATCATTCTCCCCCATTGGCCGTGTAGCCTTTCGCAGGGGTTCGCTCTGACTTCATTCTCTTTTGGAATAAATCGCTGTTTCGCATGCGATGAGAATTTCGAGTTATTTCCGACGAGTCAGCCAGACTCGAGTCAGAGACTCGTAGATTCGACAGATTTGTCGAGCGCTTGAGATAAGGGACATTTGAGGCACAGTAGAGACGCTCAGATTGCTGCTATTTCCTGATATCTGGAGACGATTTGCACCTCGATGTCACTTGCTCAGAATCTGAGCTTACCATATTTTTGTCAAGATTGTCATGAGATATGTCAGTCGTTCGACAACGACTTCGAGATCGAAATTTCGCGATGATTTCTGTCGCTTCTTACTCTCTAATTTGCCCTCTCGGGGCTCGGCTATTTAAAGGGTTTCAAGCCCTTGGGAGCGTGTACAGCATTGCTTTGCTTATGTTTCCGCGTTTTCGGAAGAAATCATCGAAGAGGAACAGCGATCGACGATCTACTGGAACGATGTCGAAACCCGCGGATCCGAGGCCGGTTACTCAAGTGATTTCTACGATGTCGTCTGAGATTCACCAAGTCCCCCCTCCGAGTGTGGAGCCCAGTGCCCCCCAAGACAGCACCTCTTCGTCAACCGGGGAACTGAGCAAGTCTTCGAGCATTTCACCCGTTCCGTGGTCGAAATACGTGTCGTGGGTGCTTGGCGACAGGTTATGGGCAATCGTTAAGTACGTTGTTATGCTCCTGCTGATGTTCGTTTTAATGGCAGCAATGTTGAGAGGTAAAGTCTTCACTGGCTTTTGAATGCTTCTGTACTTCATTAATGTACATCTCATTGTCTGAGCATTTTCTCTCAAATCTGCATTTTTCTTCTTCAGGTTTGACCTCTGACGGTTCGGGTATTCGTACCATGTTGAGAGCGCAGGACGTTATCTTGGACTTGAATAAGTTCTCGTGTATCCGAGGGGACGGCCTGTGGGTCTGTCATTCGAGGGAGGAAGAGAAATGCGCTTTGCTGCGGTCAGATTCACCGGTACCGAGGGAGGCGGTATGTGCTCCTCAAGACTTCCGGCTGAGTCAAGCAGTTACGGTTTGTGGCCAGTCGAGCCTTTTCTTATGTTTCGACGAACGTTGAGGGAGGGGTGTTCATTACAAGGAAAGGGAAGTTTTTCCAAACGAAATCAGCAAATTGACTTTTTCAATGTTTGAAACTTTAGTTGGCAGCTTTAGGTGTTCCCAGGCCATTGCTATGGCCAGACGTTGATTTGCGGTTTCCCAGCAATCCCCAAATGTTATTGATACTCTTGTCGGCTCTTTAGAGTCTTCGAGAAGAGTTCTGGAGGGTCAACACAAACAGCTCATGTTCATGAGAGCGTGGTCGCGGCGGCGCCTATTCCGCGCGAGTAGATCGATTTAGTTCCAGTCAGTACACATTCAAATCGCGACCGACAATGGTGTTCCCAGTGAAGCGCTGTTCTAGCTCGTCCAACACGGTTGGGTTTCTGGTGCTAGCTATGTTCTTTCTAGGAGTTCTGATGAGTAAGTTATTTTCTGGGATTCACGAAAAGTTACTGAGCATCAGTGTGGCTTGCAGATAGGGCTACAGAAAATTTTCCATTCTTTCTCAGCTATTCACTTTGGCAGTTCCGAGCCGGGTGAACTTCACAGAGCGAGCCTAGCAAAGCGTTCACATTCAGAAGCAAACTCATTCAGCTTCCAAATTCGACAGTTGCGACACCGTGTGGTGGAGTCCTCTGAGGTTCCAATAGTTCAGTCCTCCACTCCAAACAGCTTCGTTGTTCCATTGACTCATGTGCCGTCTCTGGTTCGACGACATCCACTACTACGACATCCAAGCCAGTGTTTCGATCTTCCGGACTGACGGTTTCTCCTTTCTACAAACGTCATCCGTATCAGCCAAGTTCAGCTGAGTCTGGATATCCACCTCGACGTGTGGTGGTACAGGAGTACCGAAGATCTACCACGACGTCTCCCCCGAGGATGGATTTCAGCTATCGACGAGAGTGGCAGCGCATCGTTCCCACCGAGATGCCGAGCTCTGCATATTCGCACTGCTACAGCTCATCCTTCTAGAGCTTTCTTCTCGAGTACTACGATAAAGCCTTCATCTTCTTATCGGACCACTCGGGCTACTAGGGCCACTCCTTCTTCTCGATCTACAACTGTTCGTCTGTCAGCTTCAACTACTACTGTTAGACCAGTGTCGACAACTGCTACAACCCTTAAACCATCTTCAACCACCAATTCAATCACTCCAGCAAGTGTTATTGTTACGACATCGACCGTTCCGTCGAGTTCAACCAAGTCGACGCCGGTCGAGCCGGTTACTCCGTTATCTTCATCATCTTTCGTCTCTGAGTCGTTTTCTCCCACGACTGGAATTTCATCGATTTCGAGTACTGTTCACTCGATACCCAGCACTACAGTTTCGAATTCCTTTGAGATTGATTTCAGATGGCATTTATGCATCTGGCTAGAAGAGGTGCGATTATGTAAGCTGAGTCGAGACCAAAGCTGTGTAGTCGTCGACTATCACCATGCGATCGGGGATCGAATGATGGTGACAAGCTTCTCCCCAGCAACCTCCTATGCCAGTGTCGCCGATCTAATGAGAATAGCCAAAGACTGCCGAGATCACACGATCTACAAGGCGGTCGAATAAATTTTCTTTCTCATTTAGGGAACAAAGCAAATGTGCGTTTATTGTGGGTATGATTAAAAGATGAATCAAATATAATCAGAGATCTTCGACAGTTTCTCTATAAGGCCGATCGTGGCGTTCAGATGTGGGAGATTCTGGCACGGTCTCATAATTGCGTCTGATGCGCTTAG
>NW_003805095.1:9832-14097 GCF_000255335.2 Galendromus occidentalis | reverse complement strand
ATTGCACTGAGCCTGAGAGATCTGTTGGGGTCGTATCTGCTCCTGAGCACGATGTCATGCACTCCGCAGTTATGGATATTGGTGACCTGGCCCCCTGCTGTGGCCATCGCCATGTCGAGGCGGGTTGTCGGTCGGGAGTTAAGTTTTCTCGCCATCGCCTCCGTGATGTGTGAGGATTCCGATCCTGGATCTATGAGTATGCGGCACACACTGCTGGTCGAGTCGCTCTCGGCGATAACATGAGCTGTTCACAGGAAGGTTGATTCTTCCCTGGGATCTGCGCTGTGGTTAACGGAGGTGACTCGCGTGGGGGGCTCGTTCTGGTTGATGGGAGCCTTGCTTCATATTATTGCATAATGCTTGGCGTTGCAGAACCGGCAGTTGTGCTTTGGGCCCTCCCTGCAGTTCCTTGCGATGTGGTTCAGTTTGAGACATCGCAAGCAGGCTCCGGCTGTTGTAGCCCTCTCGAGGCGTTCGCGGTGCGATAGCTGGGCTGTGCATTTGAAGGCCGGGTGATCTGCCTGACAGAAAATGCAAGGTATGGGTCGGGATCGGGGCGGGGTGGTTGGGACGGGGCGATCGGGTATTCTATTATTGAATGATGATACGTGAAAACTATTGGAGGTATTTTTAAACGACATGTGGTCTGGCCTGAGTTGGGAGGATTCTGAACGATAATTGGGGTTCCCTGGGCGGTGCGAGGTCGAATGGTCTGCTCTGTTTCCTTGGTTCGAGCCTCGGAACGGCGTCGAGGTTGGGAACTGTTTCCTCGCGGCTCCTTGTTTTGCCCGGAGTGCTTCCGTCAAGCGGGCTTCTGTCTTCACGAACTTCAGCAGGTTTTCCAGCTGCGTAGTTTGGTTCGTTGATTGCGAGCTATATTGTTCCATGAATTTACGTTGTGTAGTGATCGAGAGTTTGGTTAGTATTCTGTTAGTGAAAAGGGAGAGTGATGTGAACGTAAGCCCTAGGGCGATCAATGCATGAATATGTTGAGAGACCAAGTTTACAAAAAAGGGTAACTTATCCACTGTGATTTCCCCTCCAGAAGACAGGATTCTCTCCATCTCTCGAACGTGGGCGTCTTCCGCGTAACTGGTCTGACCAAACTCCTCTTCTAGGAGCTGCCTCATGGGTTTGTAGTTTTCCGCTCGTAAGTTGAGATGCTTCACCGAGTGGTAGGCCTTGCCTGATAGCGAGTCCTGCAGCAGGATTATCTTTTGAAGAACCGGAATCTCACGATTATGCACGAAGGCGTTGAACGTATCCATGAACTTTCGGTATTCCTTGGAATCACCGTTGAACTTTGGCATTTTGAAGTTCTTCGCTAGCTTCGGCAGGTAGTTTTCCGGGTTTTCTCCTGAAGAAGTGCTCGCGATGGCCGCTGGCTGGGGGCTCGGTTCCGGAGCTCTTGGACTCGTTGAGACTGGTTGGGGAGAGCCGATGGGGGTCATGATTGGGTTTCCCATGCTAGGTGTGGAGTCTGGCGGTGGCATCTGGGCGATGTGGGAGAACCGGAAGGATTCTTGTGGAGTTCGCTCGTGATCACGTGTCGCCCCTCGGACTTCGTCGATTTGGGTTGAAGCTAATCGAATGTCGTCCTCTGGTTGAGGGGGATCCAATGAGGAGATCTGAGCGCTCGGCGTCGTATCCCGGGCCGGGAGCTCTGAGCTGGTGGTTGCATTCTGGAGACGGGTCTGAGTAGTAGCGAAGGTCGTCTCTGTGGAGCAGTTTATCTCGTTTATGATTGATACCCTTAGCTCCTTCAGATGTGTGATAGCCTTGCTAATTTCGTTCTCCGTCTTTATTCAGGATTTCCTGAGTTCTGGGGGGGGGGGGTCGGAGTTGATGAATTCATTAGGGACTGTGAGGATTGGATCCATTGAGAGGAGAGATCTGTCAGAATGCCTCTCAGACGATCTGTTTCCGCTAATGAATCCCTAAGATTGTCGTCGTCGTTGTAAAACGAACCCGCCTCCTCCAGGAAGAAATCAATGCGCTCTTTGAGATACTCGACCACAGGGTTCAACATTGGGGAGGACGCATCTGTCGTGTGAGATGATGGACAGTGCGTCTCTTGCCCCGCAGTTTGGTTGGACTATGTGCCTGGCTCGGGCTGGCCGGCGGCGTTTGATCGGGTTGCAGCCGTGGTTGACGGTGGTGGAGAGTCAGGCATCGGGGGTAAAAGGCCCTGGGCTCTGTTGAAGATCTCTTCTTCCTCGCTGTCGTTGATCCGGTTGTCCACTCTCATGTGTTGGAACTGATCCGCGAGGAATTGGGAATTCTCCCTGTCGAAGGAGTCCTGGGACATCTCTTGAATGGTTCTCCTCGGCCCGTCACCCATGGTTGGTTAGGCCTCGCCGTCCGGATGTCTGATGATTTGATGGAAATTTAACCTCGGAATTAGTAGAGTTCAGGATCGCTGGGAACACTGGTTTGGATTGCTGCCCTCGGAGGAATCTGGGAGACGTGACTCCCTGAGATTCTCGGTTTTGGGTTTCCACGCACTCGGCTCGTTTTGCCTGGTTGTGGTAGCGAATCCTGGGTTCTTGAAGAGAGCTCGAGGGAGTGAGAGTCCTTGGACGGAGTCTTCACCTCCTGGAGATACTATGCTGATAGATTCGAACCTCCGAGCGATGAGTTCTTGAAACTTCTGACACCATTTATTGTGACACAGCCTCGAAAACACTTCCAATGAGGACACGAAGTAATTTACTAGAAATGGACTCCAGGTCTGTGCGCACTTGGGGGCTGAATCAGGATAGCGGGGCGTGACCCAGGCCTATCCTGTGCGAACTCGAACTAGGGGCTTGAACCCTGAGTTCCGAGGAACTGATGCTGGGAACCGAGCGTGATCGGTCCCAGTCAACGTTGAGATCGCGACTGGCGCATGACGTCACTGCCTCGGCCACTGACAGCTACGCCGACAGCCCGAGGCAGAGACCGCCGCGCCCTCCGGGGCCACATGACTGTTCGGAGAGGGGTCCGCCATTGATACGCGCCGCCGTTGGTGGCGCGAATCCCCCCACGTGCTGCCGACTCTGAGCATTAATTTATTTTATCTCTGATTGAGATTATTGAACTTAGGAAATAATGAATGATATACAGAATAATGAATACGGAATATATACATGAGCGAAGGGGGCAGAAACCCCTTGGATTAACCGTATGATAAGATTACCCTTGGTGATTACCCGGTCTCTCTCTGTGAGTGTGTGTTGAAGGCTGTATTGTAAAGTGACTTGTGTTGTCGGGGTAGTGAATATATGATGGTGACGCAACGGACCTGGTCCTGTTCGTGACATGGGGTCTTAGCGAGAAAGGCAGCGTTGCCTCTATCAGAATCCTGCTTCCTATTGTTCCATTTTCCAGCTATTCGATATTCACTGGACACTTAAGCAGAGCTCAGTATAATAGAACAGACAGTTGGTGTTACCCAGTATTTATTCCAGTTGTTGCAGTGCTTATATAGGTCCAGAAGAAGTGGAAAGTGGTAAAGAGAAAGAACACTGTCTCCCTCAGTGTATCAGACGGTTACAGGGAACATAGATTTTGAACACCCCGCCTTCGCTGGAAGCGGTCTGATACGATGATAAAATAGTTATTTATCCTTCACCTATAGCATATTGATTAACATATTGCATGTTCCGAATGAATTGCATGACGTCCGCATTCACATATGCTCCTAGATCTCAGTGGGCCAGATTTTGATATACAGGGTGTCTCAATATTCCTGATGATGATTCACATTTCGTTATCTAAAATCTCGGATTATCCATAGGATTCAATGGACGAAGAATGGATGGTCATTCCGGAAGTAGATTTTCGTTGTTCGTAGAGAAGATATGTGATTCTACTGGAATATCATTCACAGATGGGAATCGAAGAAGAAGCGATAGACTCAGTCTATTCTGGGCTTTTGGGGCATTTCAGATGGTCACTTAAGATGCTTAGGTCTAGACGTTGTCTAGAACGATGGATTCGTTTCGTGGGAGAGAACATTCCTGACTCCGACGTGAATCTCTGATCATATCCTGAGAGATCCATTCCATCGTGTTCCGTCAATTGGTTTGTGTTGAATGCTCCATTCGATGAACAATGAACAACGGCATTGAACTCGGTCCCATCCCTGAACCTGCCTTATCCGATGAGGAGAGCATGCCGCCACCTACGCGGTCTTTGCTGTTTCCAACTCGGGACGTGTACGATGTGTTCCGAAGAAGGAGATACTGCTGTGATAGGTGTAGCTGCTCATCAGTGACACTGAT
>NW_003805095.1:7813-9812 GCF_000255335.2 Galendromus occidentalis | reverse complement strand
AGCGATCTCGAGCGACCAGGTCGCCCCGAATTTCCCTCCGAATCGGAAACCGGGGCAGGTTCCCAGAACCCCTAAACGCCATCGCTCCACCGACAGAACAAACACAGCCCGCGATCTCTGAGGTCGATATCCTGAGAACACGAGTGAATTTCTACATCAGCGAAGCGACCTCGTTTTACAACGAGGATGCAGACAAGAGAGATGCACTCGACCAGGTCGACGACTATAGAGGCACCATCACATCTCTGCTGGAGGAGTGGCTACTCGTAACCAGAGCTCATCTGACTTCACTCCGAGGACCAACCTCTCAGGGTTATCTAGAACTGGCAGACTTCATCGGGATCGAAAACAATATTCGGAAGACTCTAAAATACCTCAGAGAGCTCCGACTAAGTTTGGTCCAGGACCTCCAACCTCTGACGGCGGAATCGACGTTTGGGAGGAGTCAAAATCCAGGAGTCGTTCAAACATCGACACCTGTCCCTCCACCTCAAAATCAAGATCCACAGTGGAGAACATCTACCCATATGGACGCTCAGATCAGAGGCGCGAACAGTTCGGGAAACTCAGCGACGACATCGTCACCGAACGTCTCCCATATCGCACAGCTGCCCCCACCTGAGAACACCCCGAGCATACCTCCACCAGATCCAGCGCCAGTTCCGCAAGCACTCCAGGGGATCACAATACCCGCGGATCCAGCAATCACCTGCAAGAACGAAAGCAGCCCCACCGAACCCCCCGAGAACTATCTACCGAAATTATCGAAAAGCTTCAAGCTACCGAAATTTAACGGGGACCCGAAACAATATCGGAAATTTATGGATATGTTCGACGCCTTCGTCCACGACCGAAACATACCAGTTCTTCAGAAGATCATCTTGCTCCACGACGCTCTGACGGGCCGGGCTTACCACAGTGTGAAACATCTAAGCCTCCGTGCAGAAAGCTACGAACCAATGAAGCAGATACTCCAGGAGTTATACGGACAAACGAGTATGGCGGAAGACGGGCATCTGAGAGAGCTGGAGAGGATCATCTCATCCGGAGGGGAAATCAACTACGATAAGTTACCCGGTTTTGTTAACTCGATCTCTCAACACATTCTAGCACTTATCACTCTCGGCCAATCATACATAACATTAACTCCCGCATTCGCCAATAGAATCCTCGCCAAACTATCAAACGAGACGCAACGTAAATTCATGGATTCTTACAGGTCAACACAAACCACAACACAAACATGCAAGCTTGAAGCGTTAATTAAAGTCCTTAAAGCAGAAGCGCTTACAACAGAAGCTCTCAGAGAGAATCAGGGCTCATGTAGGAGATCACCTAACCAACCTTCGAGCTTCAGGAGCAACGACAAGTTCCAGCATCGGAACGGGCTCAGGAGACCTCCAACACGTCCATCATTCTACCAATCTCGAGATCACTTCAGCAATCCCGGAAGGACGACGACCTTCAAGGACTCCTCGAACAGCTTTCACGTGGCTTCATCAGCGTTCCCGAGCCGATCAGTTCCCAGGGAGCCTCCCAGAGGACAAAGCCTCCCGTGTCTATTCTGCGAAGGCGATCACCCCCCTTTCAAATGCACGACGCCTCTGACGTATGAGGAACGTCAGGAGAAAATGCTGACAGCCAGAGCTTGCTTCAAATGTCTGAAACTTAACCACGATGCGAAACACTGCAGAGAAGGCCCGAAGACCAAGTGCCGATACTGCAACGCGAACCACTACGCGATCATCTGCCCGAAGTCGTCCAAGAATACCAGCGGCAAGCCGAAGGCAAACCTATCAGTTAACATGGGCATGGACACTCTAGGCGACTCGGTTTTCCTGTGGACGGCGGCGGCATGGGCAGAAGTAGGTTCCGCAAAGGTACCATGTCGGATTCTCATCGATCCAGGATCACAAGCCTCTCACGTGACAAGAGCTCTCACCGAAAAATTGAAATCGAGACCTTTCACGCACCTGGATCTCACAATGGGAACTGCAGG
>NW_003805095.1:5220-7793 GCF_000255335.2 Galendromus occidentalis | reverse complement strand
GAGTGGTGATCGATGAACGATCCCGTGATAGGATTCCGCTCGTAGACTTTGAGTGTTCGCGGAAACGTCTCGGAGTGATCTGTCTATCACCGAGAGATAAGATTTGTCTTCTGAGACCCCATGGTAGATCGTTGACAAACGTTACTGTGCCCTATGAGCGTGTACAGAGCGATATTCTTGATGAAATTATCAAAAGTAGAGGGAGTCATGAATGATTGTAAAAATTCTACTTGGCTTATCTCCGTATCCTAACAATGAAGTCGATCTGATTCTAGTTTTGTTTAACAGGTTTTTCTGATTAAAATTGGTTCTTGTACACTTATAGACTGTAGAATAAATCTCTTATCTTATTCTCTGATTATCTATGTGTTTTCTGTTTTAATTTTCGCAGGTCTCGTTGAGAAAATTTAGGTCTAACTTTTTTGTCTAGTGACGTACTTGGATACTTAGTATAAAAGGGGATCGATTTCCCTTGACAATCGTTCGTAGCAACGAAGAGCATTCCCCATGCTGAAAATCCTGCAACTACTCGGATTGAAATCCGCCGATCAAAGAAGGACCAGCACTCGTTCCCGCAGAAGACGCCGACCATCCACAGGAGGAAGCGAAAGAGGCAGCCTTCGGCACTCCAAGGGACGACGAGTAAAGTGCCGCAACTGCTGTTGTGCTAAACGTTGCGAAAGTCTGCGTCGGACCAGGCGCCGGAAAATGGGTACGACCACCCACTTTGATGTTCGAAGCGCGAGGGAAACTGCACACATCCCCTGGGTGCAATTCAATGACGAGGATCCCGGAGAGAACGACGAGATAAGTCTGGAACCGGTTTCTACAGGACGCCAGACACGGGATCAAGCGGACCGGTCGTGTCCCGACGGGGACGTTGAAGAAGTTCCCCAACGGAGGAGACTCCAAAGGAAGAAACGAGGACGGTTTGCAAGGAAGCTGATGTTCCTTGGGAAGGTTACGGCAACGCTATTCGTCGCCGTGCTCGTGTATGCCTGCATCAAGTTGCAGGCTGCCGTCGGTAATGCTGTGTTACTGACCTATCTGTATAAATTTCTACTTGCTATTTTTAATATCCTAATGCAATAAATGGTGTATTTTTTTTTAATTGTGGATTTTTCATTTTCGCAGAAGTTGAACTGGCCGTCAACGGGGCGAGCTCAACTCGTGAGGACATCACCACCATGTCCTCAGTACTGTCGACGCTCGTGGAGACTGGGCTCCTCAGTCGGCTTTTGCCGGCTGAGGAGGTTAAGAATTTTCGTTTGTCGACCATGACGTGTCGAAGTTTGGAACGGCACCAAGTGTGCTTCAGCGTGGTGGAGAACGCGTGCGTTCTCAGATATCAGGGAGCCACTGTTCAACCCCGTGGTGTGCTTAAGGCCACCCGGGTGCGATCAAGCTCCCTTGACAAGATCACTTCGGCTCTCGGCACCGTTAGCTTTTGTATTAATAAAAATTGGTATTATGAGACTTAATTTGGATCGTTTTCTATGGTGTTTGTCGGTTTTCGGGTATTTCACTGGTAGTAGCTTACACTGATGATTGTTTCTCACTGGTCCAGTGTACCCAACCCTCGTGAGCACTCGCCCCCAGGCAGTCCGTCCAATCCGACATTCGTCACCAAGCGCACCCCGCCCGATCTGCTCCAAATGGTCTTTTAATTTGGCCATGCGGTTTGGGGTGGCTTTGTTAGAAAACCGTTCTCCGAACGATCTGCTCGCTCAGGGGACTTTGTTCGAGTTTAATTAGTAGGACATGCGTTGTTTGGATTCATTCGGACATGGGTCAGTTTCATGGTTTGAAGGGGAGAGACCCGGACCGTGTTTCGTAGTTTTTCGGTCGTTCATCCTTGGGTTTTTCACTTGATCTCGAGTGCTCTCCGCTCCAGTCACCACTCTTTCCCCCGCTATTGTTTAGTATAAAAGACATGCTATTTTGATCTTGTCACGGACGGAGCTGCCGTCGCGTCTCTAAGCTTGCACACGTTCACGACACACACATACACTACACAAAACAATCAGCACACAACAAGCACAGCGGAGATCGAGTCTAACCGTGGGGACCTTTCAGCATCTCAATCATTGTGTAATTATTTATCCATAATACCCGTCCAGGACGAGCAGTCCTGTTTGAACCAGAATAAATCCCCGAGGAGTGCGCCGCCACCTAGGTACGTCAACCGGCGCAGCGCTGGTCTCTCCAGAGCTGAACATCAGCTGCTCCGCATCAGCTGTTTCACTGACAGCCGGTCGGGAGACGTTGGAAACACTGTGGTTGACACAGTGGCGACAGCGGCGACAGCAGCGGACACGAGAGACAATCAATAATCATCGAGGATAACGATCGCGAGGCAGTATCAGAGCTCCTCGTGAAGTTTTGTCCAGGGTTTCAAAAACCCCGTGATCATTCAGGTGCTCTTAGCGTACGGGGGCTCAATCCTCCTTCGCTCTCCTTCAATCATCTCCAGGAGATTTCCCGTTCAGTTCGGGACTCTCCTGATATCTCTATCTGCGCAGCGCACTCCACGTGAACTATACAAGTTCAACCTTGTGTTATCATTTAGTCAG
>NW_003805095.1:0-5200 GCF_000255335.2 Galendromus occidentalis | reverse complement strand
AGAGCTTGCTTCAAATGTCTGAAACTTAACCACGATGCGAAACACTGCAGAGAAGGCCCGAAGACCAAGTGCCGTTACTGCAACGCGAACCACTACGCGATCATCTGCCCGAGGGCGTCCAAGAACACCAGCGGCAAGCCGAAGGCAAACTTATCAGTCAACATGGGCATGGACACTCTAGGCGACTCAGTTTTCCTGTGGACGGCGGCGGCATGGGCGGAAGTAGGTTCCACAAAGGTACCATGTCGGATTCTCATCGATCCAGGATCACAAGCCTCTCACGTGACAAGAGCTCTCACCGAAAAATTGAAATCGAGACCTTTCACGCACCTGGATCTCACAATGGGAACTGCAGGGGGACAAATTACGGACATCCGGAATTGTGGAGTAGACCACGTAACCCTGAGAAGCAGACACCATGCAAACAGAAGTTTACGGCTCAGAGCCATCGAGCTTGATTGTATTTCAAGATCGGAGTTCCCGGTCATGGAACAAGACTTCAACCTCACGCCAGTAGCCGACTCAATCGCACATACCAACGATCAACTGGTGGACATCCTCTTGGGGCAGGATCAATTGACAAAAATCAATTTCACAGATCCTAAAGCTATCGGAGATGTCTTCGCCTTCAATTCAATGTTCGGATGGGTTTTCGGCGGCTCCCAGGGAGCTACCACGATTGAGAGTCCTCTCTCACGGTTTTGCGGTTTCGACACGATTCAACCGGCGCGATCATCCACGCTAGAGGATCACCTCATCGTCCCAGAGACAAACCCCGAAGAGAAGGCCGTCAGAAACGGTCAAGCAGCTCAAACCCTGCGAGACCTCCAGTTTTTATGGCAATCGGAAGACGCAGGGTACGACGAAAATTTCAAGGAGGAAGAACGAGAAGAAGAGGATTCCCTCATGCGAGAACTAATCGTACACTTCAAGGAATCCACCCGCCGAGATGAGAACGGACGGTACATTCTGAAGCTACCCTTCAAGTCGAATCTACACGCTCTGGGCGACAACGAAAACTTGGCAAAATCCCGCCTTCACTCATTCCTCGAGAAACTAAAACGAGACCCAATCAGATTGGAGGCGGTAGACAACAAAATCAAGGGATATCTGGCAGCAGGCTTCGCCGAGAAAGCTCAGCCGAGGAAAAAAGGTAGCCTCGCACACTATCTCCCTACACAAGCTGTCTTCAAAGCGAAGCCAGACGCTCCCCTGGGTCTCAAAACCCGTGTGGTAAAAGACGCTAGCGCCAGGCGCTCAAATCAAGCAGGACTCAATGACGTCCTCCACTGCGGCCTGAACCTTCTACCGGAAATAATAAAAGTCATCTTGAAGTTCCGCCAATACCGATTCGTCTTCACCGCCGATATCGAGAAGGCTTTCTTGCAATTCAGAATTGCGGACAGCGACAGGACATTCCTGAGGTTTCTCTGGCCGCTTAACATCAGCAAGGACAGATCCGCAAGGGTTCAAGAATTCTGGGCGACAAGATTAGACTTCGGTCTCATCTGCTCGCCTTTCCTCCATTGCCAAGGAATCAGATTCCACTTGGAGGCAGCACTCCCAGAACACCCGGAGGACCGACAATTCATCGAAGAAATTCGAGATAACTTCTACATGGATGACGTCGTGGGAGGAGCAGACTCCCTAGAGGAGTTGAAACACCGAGTGAAGGTCCTCACAAAAATCTTCACCGACGGACACTTCCCGCTGAATAAATGGTCAGCAAATTCCGCGGAAATCGGAAAATTCATCAAGCAAACATCGCCGGTCGATGATCCATCCATCACGATCGGCCAGGCCGACCATAAGGTACTTGGCGTCCCATGGAATCAAATCCAGGACGAACTCAGCGCTCCATCGTCAAAAGCACTCAAGGAACTCACTACGGGAGTCCCATCAAAGAGGAAGCTTCTCAGAGCAACGGCATAAATTTTCGACCCACTGGGTATCATCAGCCCGATCGTCGTCAACGCGAAATCGCTACTCCAGGAATTATGGAAAAAGAAAATCGGATGGGACGACGCCCTGAAAGGGGACCTTCTCGAACAATACGAGAATTTCTCAAAGTTACTCAGTCAGGCTGAAGGCATTGCCATCCCTCGACACATGCTTCCTTCACAGGGCAGCCGGGACAGGAGAGAACTTTTCATGTTCTCCGACGCCAGTTTGCGGGCGTACGGCATCGTTGCATACATCCGAGAAGAACAAGGGACGGCCCCGCCCTCAGTGACATTCATTCTCTCAAAGTCAAAAATCGCTCCAGTGAAAGCATTCACGATTCACAGACTAGAGCTGCTCGGAGCACTTCTCGCAGCAAGAATGACGAAGAAAATCCTCGAATGGATCGATTTCAAAATCGACGCCGTCAACATCTTCTGTGATAATTCGGCAGTTCTTGGCTGGGTCGCCTCGAACTCGGAAAGATGGAAACCGTTTGTCGCAAACAGAATTCGAAAAATTCGCCAATTAGCTGGCCAGGCCAGTTGGCATTACGTTCGCTCGGAGGAAAATCCAGCTGATATCCTATCCAGAGGAGCGGATATTTCAAAGCGATCGATTGCCGAGCGCTGGTTCAATGGGCCCCAGTGGCTTCGCGAGAAGAACAACGACTTACGAGCAGCACTGGAATCCGATAGCACGTCTCACATTCACGTCGCTCAAACTCATCTCGAACACGAAATGAAAAAGAGCATAACGACGTGTCATGTCGCGCTTCAGACAGGGAAACCCGATGCGAGAAAAATATTTTTCGAAGAAAGCTTCTCTTGTTGGCTAAAAGCGATTCGCTTCTGGGCATTCATGCGTCGACTCGCAACAAAAGCGCAATCGGCAAAAGCTAGAGTACAGACGAAACAAAAATGTACGGCCAGGCCGAAAACCGCCTTGAATCTCATCGATTCAGAAGAAATGATAACAGCCAGGCTGGATTTGATCAAACTAATCCAGAGGAGCTACTTCCCGGAGGAAACAACTTCCGCTTGCAGGAATCTCAAGCCTAAGAGCACCCTCTATCAGTACAACCCATTCATCGATGACAACAGGTTGATCCGTTGCAAATCTCGGCTTGAATACTCATCTCAGCTGTCAGAAAGTCAAAAATCGCCGATTGTCCTCCCCGCGGACTGCAATCTATCCCTTCTATTAATTCGCTACATCCATGAGAAGAAATGCTTCCACTTCGGAGGCGTGGCATCAATTCTACATCTTCTCAGAGAAGACTTCCTGGTCATACATGCGAGGAAACTCGCTCGCCGAGTAATCTCTTCCTGCGCCACCTGTAAGATTTTTCGCTGCCAGGCGGCGGCATTACCTACAGCCCCGCTGCCAACCTTTCGAATCGATATGGCTCCGCCGTTCTTCTATACAGGATGCGACTTCGCGGGGCCCATCAAATACAAGAAAGACTCGGGAGAAAAGGGGAAGAGTTACATACTTCTCTTCACTTGCGCCGTCACACGCGCCGTCAATCTGCACCTAACAGAAAACATGTCCACAGTGGAAGTACTCGGCGCACTTCAAAAGTTCGTCAACAGATATCCATCGGTCGACACCATCGTCTCCGACAACGGACTCTCCTTTCAGCGAGCAGCAAAGGAGTTGAAGTTGATCTATGAGCACATCGTGAACGGGGAGATAAAGAGATGGCTCGGGGACTCCTTCATCAAATGGGAATTCATCACCCCGAACGCCCCGTGGTTCGGTGGTTTCTACGAGCGCCAAGTGCAGTCGGTCAAGAGACCGCTGAGGAAAGCCCTGGGTACCGCAGTACCACACTTCCGCGATCTCGAAGTCATCCTGAGCAACATCGAGGCGATGATAAACAGGCGCCCACTTACAGCGGTCGCGACGGAGTCCGACACCGCCGAGGCTCTGTCGCCAGCGGACCTGCTTTACGGACACAAAGCGAAGTGCTTCTTTCCCCAACACGCGGCCAGGCCGATCAGAACGATCGATGCGGATAAAATTGTTTTCTCCAGGAGATGGAACTACCAACAAAAAATCCTCAACTCATTCTGGAGAAGATACCAAGGAGAATATATTGGCTCGCTTCGATCCGCTCACAGGCGAAAACCAATCGCGGCCAGGCCGCTGAAAGTTGGAGACATCTGCCTCCTGGAGGATTCGAACGCTAATCGTGCCTACTGGCCCTTGTGTAGGGTGATGTCTCTGAAAAACGGTTCGGAACCTGAAAAAGCACGATCATGCACGATCAAAACGGGCACGGGCCAAATCCTCGATCGGCCTATAAAAAAGCTTTACCCCCTGGAGACCCCCCAACCGAACCTCGGGACGCCAGATCTCGCCCTTTAAATTATGCTAGAAAAGAGAAGAAATCACAACCAAGGCCCAAACCCAATTTTCGCACCCTCAAGACTCAAGAGTAACCATATCAGTACATCGAAGGAAAAACCACATTTATATTAACATGGCATCAGCATGTTACATTCAATATCCTCAGGAATGCCCCTGGGGCCGAAATCCTTCGGGGAGGATGGGCTCCCCGCTTTCGGGGTCGACGGGCCTGGGGGTACGTTCGCTGGCCGAGGCCAGTCCCGGATCCTCCATCAGTCGCCGCACATATCCGCGGCGTGCCTCCTGGCCGGCGACGGCCTCGATGGGGTTTAGCCGCGGCAGATCGATGTGAATCTGGGCCTGGCCCAAGGGAATGGTGAGCGCATGGGGCTCCCCTGTCTGCAGGTCGTGCAGCAGCCTCAGATAGCTGCCGACAAAGGCTCCCAGGCGCGGTGGCTTGAACCGGAACTGCCGGGTCAGGGTGGGTTTGGGCACTGTGCCCCGCCTCCGCTTCAGGAGACTCCTGGCGTAGGCCCGGAACGGCCGTTGTTCCTCCTCGGTCAGGTCAAACCAGTAGTGCCGAGCGAGAAACTGGCAGTCTCGCTGCGACAGCCCGGTGTCGTTGAGCTCTCCCTCGAGCAAAAGGCTGTACACCACCCCCAGGGGGGTATGGTGATAGGGGTGCCCCTGGGGCCGGGAGACGCGGTGGGGCGACGAAGAGCTGGCCATAATGGTAGCACAAAAGATCACAAAAAGCGGATGGAAGCACGAACTCGTTCACAGACTCGTCAGTGGAAGAATAATGAAGACGGTCGCGCGGAGAGTTACCGCCAGAGATCGGCACACGCCGCCAGGCGGCGCCTTCGACCCAGCGCGTCAATTTGAATTCGAAAGCGACCTCCAA
>NW_003805094.1:0-7677 GCF_000255335.2 Galendromus occidentalis | reverse complement strand
GATTATCTCTGGATGTCTGCGAGCTGTTCGGAAACCCTTCAGCCTTCGCTGTGGCTCCGCCGCGGAACTTGGGACGCTCCGAACTAGGGCTAAATCTACTCGCCGATGGGGTCGATTTGATCTTGTTTTCCTTCCCCAGAAATTTGATCAATGCCTCTAGTTGCTTGTTTGCTTCATCTGACTTAGAAACTTCATGGATTCTGAGGAATTGGTCCTTGACCGAACCCGGTAGGTTGTCGAGAATGATTGGCAAAATCATGACCGCCGCACCTTCGAAATTCTCTATCAGCGTCCTGAGAGCTCTTATATTCTGCGAGACCGACGGAATCAAAGCATGCCACTTATCTGGGTTCCTGAAGCTCCTAGAGTTGCAATTAATGATGATATCTGCCGCGTATGCGTATTGAGCCGAAAAGACGCTTCCGTATTCATCCCTGATGATGTCAAATCGCCGTCTGTATAGAATTCCTCCTTGAGGTGAAAGGTGAGATATCTGTTTCAAGGCATTGCCGACCAGAGATGATTTTAGCTTTTGAATTTTTCCAATGAAGAAGTGCACGTGGACACTGCTGACTCGAACAGCTCGAACCATTCCTGGAACTTTCTTGCGTCGCCTGAGAACTTCGGAATCTTGTCCTGTTGTTTCACGATGACGTCTTTGATCGTCGTAACGGCTGCATTGGTGGGAGCCGTCGATACCGTGTTGGGTTGGCTATATTGCTGCCTGAGGAATTCGATCTTTGCTCAGGCTTCGAAGATCTTTTCCTCGTATTCCATCGTGCGATCTGCATACTCGTCGTGTTTTTTTCTTCGGAATCGTCTGAAGGGACTGCCAGCATGGCTGTGAGTTGCTTATTGAGCGCCTCTAGTTGGAGCCTAAGCTGTCTGATAACGCTCTCCTCGGCTTCGGGCCGGATGGCGTCTACCGGTACGGCGGACTTGTACACCGTGTCGATCGCTGCGGCTTTTTTCGTAACTTGCCGACGGACACTTTTCCTCTCAGCCTGAGCTGCTTCGAATGCTGCTGAGTCCGCGCCTTCTCTGAGCTTGAGCGCCATCTTCGTAATGATGCGTAGCACCACGAGTCGCCTTGCGTTTCCGAACTTATCAAGTTTTCTTCTGACACCAAGTTGTGTTGCGTACTTCAATGAGAACAATCCTTCACTTGGTTGGTGGACTGAGTCACTGGGCAACTTTTGTCAAGATTGACCTGGTCTGCTCCTCGAGCTCGCTTGTGCGGTTAGCCGGGGACGGTTAGTTCCTATCTCAGCGTAGCCTCTCGGATGAGTGAGTTCACGCACCCCAATCGGCACGTCTCGACGTGCACACGACGTTTGCGGGAGAGACGCGCCGACCGACGCGCGACGCATTGCCAGCTCCATGAGTGACCCAAGCCCATTCTCTTTATTATATTTCATGATCGATTGTATGAATGATTGCCTCAAGGGCTTACAGAGGTATCACTTTCGGATTACCGAACTACTCTAAATTATGGAGACCGACTGTGCGGCTGACGTCATTGACTATTGACAGTAGTAGGGTCGACGGAACGCCGCCTGGCGGCCTCCTCTGTAACTAGCGCATACACTGAAGGTGTCTGCGACAATCGGAGCCCGTCCCATAGCTACCCCAACGACCTGAAGATATATACGGAGAATCACCGAACCGGATTCTCCACAAGGGTCTCGATCCCGAGCGAGCAATCATCATTTCAGATGTCTTCTCTGTCGAAGCGCAGACATCGTTCTCAGCCTGAAAGTTCGGTTTCGAAGACTGGTTCATCTCGAGGTGCGATGTCTCAGCAAGTCAGCGAGCCCGGGCCCGGTCCTGTGCGCCATCGGATGATCTCCCAGATGAGTTCCGAGTATCTCCCAGCGGCAGCCGAGAATCAACCCAGTGCTCCCGGTCCCGAGGAGTCTATTTGAAGAATTTAATGTCCACTTATCGAAACTTCGGCTAGCAAACACACTGGGTAACTGGCGAACGTTCCCCCTGATGGGGATTCTTCATTCCATCCTTATATAGTGGTCCAGCGAAAAGGGTTACATTGTAACAACTGCTCAGGGTTAGCTAATTGTTCAGATACTGAGGGTTACAGAAGAACACTGACAATGAAGCGTGCGGAAGGGTTGAGAAAATACCCAGGGACGTTCCGCTCTGGTGAATTCACTAATTCTAGCCACAGGGATTTCTGGGCGCATACTAGTCTGAAGACTCAATATATTTCATCATTCCCCCTCGCACGGAAATCCCGAATTCTGGAATAAACTTAAATCGTTAAATTGGTTAGCCGAGTAATATTTTCGAGTAGGATGCGTTTGAACGAGCAGTGAAACACATTCATGCACCTTGAGATGGCAGACCTACAGATAGACCATCTACATAGGGCAAGATGCTGGGGCTTCGAGCCTTGTCCTAAGTCTAAGATCAAGCACCTCAACATGAGGACCACTTCGGGGAGACATTTGATCTATCGATAAGGAATTGACTCGAATCTTCGAGAGAGAATTCTACGATGCTATAAAAGCAGGGGTTCGACCAAGGTCTGCCTCATTAGTTCTCATGAACATGCCGTGGGCGTTCCCATCCACCGAGCAAGTTTCTCTGAGGAAGATGGAGTTGAATCGACGACGATGGTTATCATGGATGGGAGACCTCGTCTTTCGTGGCGTGATCGGTGAAAAGCGGAGCTGGTCCAGAGCCATGAGTCCCGGCGACTCCCCGTCGAAGAAATTTCGATCCGGACCGACAGGGCGCCGCAATCGACGTGACTACAAGTTCCTGCGAAGAGAGCCCCCAGTCCCAAAGAAGCCAGTTAGGCCTGTAACACGTACAGAGCTTCCTCAACAGCGGGAGCAGGTGAGAGCCGACTCCCCGATGGAGGTCGACTCAGTGTCGAGGGACCAAGAGATGACTGATTCCCCGAGAGAGGTCAGTTTTGTGTCAACGCAGAGCGTTGAGACCACATCGAGACGAGGGCCTACGCTTGTGGAACGCCAGTGTCGGAATGCGGGTCCCAAAACTTATGGGCTCATCGGGATGGTGCTCATCGCGGTTGTGGTCATCAGGATCACCATCATATCAACTGATGGCGGAAGTTTTCGTAAGTGTTAGCCACGATCTCATTAAAAAAATGATCTCGATGACAAATCCGGGATCCTAAACTCGACCGTTTGCCCGCAGATAATTCATCAGCGCCTCATGAAAATCGCGCATCGACAACGCCGACCAACTCGAACTGAAGGAACCGGCCTCGGCCGGCCCTCCTGCGACGCCTGGACCCGCCAGGGGAGACACAACTCCCGTGACAACCAAAAAAGTCACAAGGCCGACACATACAAGTCCGCATACAAAACTAAGAGGAAAAACCAACTGAGAACACCTCAGGCGCGACCGCACCACAAACGTCAGATTCGGATTGTCTTCGGGCTCCGCTTCGAAATTCAGATTGCCGATAATGCTCACGGTATCACCGTGCTCGTTTGCCGAAGAGGAAGTCGGTTGCTCAACATCAGCAAAATAATCCTCCATCGCGTTGATTTCGGCGGCTCGATGTCTGGTCAAATACGGAGAGCGCTCCACAACCATTTTTTCCCTGCTTCTGGGTCGGTCGATCCGGATACCACCTTCGATGAAAAAAAAACACACACTTAAAATCACGCTGAATACCACCAGATCGCAGCTTAAGCGAAAATGATAAACAATCCACTCAACGCAGCTCGATCCCCACCGAAACTGAAGATTTTCTGCGATTCGTTTTTCCCGATACTTCGACACTTGACAAAGGGCGAAAATGCTGGACCTAATTCTGGTAAAACGGAAGAGCAACCGTCCCGATCGGCCACTGACCAGCGAGTGACGACCGACGCAGCAGGCTTCCTCGTGCACGCGGGGGAGATAAGATAAGAAAACCTGGCGATACTGACATCAAACGTGCACGATAAAGCGGCCGCAGAGATACCTGCCTCCCGTCGATGCCTCTCCAGAGGCAGAGCGGCTCGCTGAGCCAATGTGAAAAATTCAACCGACAGAGCGAAACGGGAATATCGCCGAATGGATCACTCTACCGAAGAACATAGAGGAACGACAGCGGATCAACGAAAAATATGGACACTTCGGAATAGATAGAAATACGTAGGTATTCTACTTTTCATTTAGGTACACAGACCGACTCTCCGACATCACTATCAGAGCGGCTGTTGAAAATAGAGAAACATAGATAGCGATGCCTCCGAGTCACCCCGCGAGGACGCATCTTCAATCTCCGGGAGACCGCTCAAACATTCGCCTCGAACCACCTGTCTTCGGGACGGAATCATCCGAAATGGATTGAGCCGTCTTCAAGAGAAGCTAGCTAGAAGTCAGCCGATCTCGGATTCTCATATCTAACTACATCCGGGTCTCATTGGACCCCGGTTTGCGAAACAGTACGGAGTTGAGAATCAGAGCGGCTCCGCATACGCTTGCGCACGACCACAAGTGCCGACAAAGCGCTCGGCTCGAGAGAGCCCACCGTTTAATTATGGGGACCCATGGTGTACGGGGGTGTGCACTTCAATCAAGTAGAAGGGGTGCCGGATCGGCGCCCAACATAGGTTCCCCTCTCTCATAGACAATAGTACAAGAAACAACCTTTTTCAATCAATAAACACACTGTCTTGTGGAAACTCTACCCGAGTGCTTCTTCGATTCTTCACGAGTGTGGTGGCTGAGCTTCAGATCCGCCTTGACGACGCTGAGTGACAGCGGAGACGACCCTACTGCCTTCTACCCTATCTCACTAACCAATCTTGTGTGCCAGTACAAGCTTTCCAATTCCCTGTTCATCACAAAAGATTCCAAAACTACTTCGCAAAAATTGAAAAACACCGACCACAACTGAATCTAATCATCGAAGACCTCATACCGTCCGACACGGACAACCCCAACCGTTCGTCTACTCCAAGCCATCTAGAAGAGACTCTCCAGCTCTTCAGACCCTTCTCCCCATCTTTCTCTCCCGCCTACTCGCCAACTGCTCCACATGACGCAGACATCGATTGGCCGGAAAACAAATAACCAAAAGAAACACCCGATTTCGCGATGGACCAAGGGTCTCTTTCCCTTACGTTATATTCGTATTCACACCGCTAAATAATTCCTAGAACTCGAACACAACTCAAAAAGAGAATATTCCACCTCGCGTACATCAACACACTCGGGTTTCATCGAAATGGAATTCAACAAAGAAGACAAGAGACGAACCTTCTACAAGTGAACTGCCACCCCAATAGATCAGAAATGACCAAGAATCCTCTTCGCCAGAGCAGGGACTACAACGGTTACTCTTCGGGCACCAATGAAAAACTCTACAAGACAATCATAACCCAAAAAAATAATCCAACGACAAACTCCGGAAAAACCCGCAAAACGCTAACTACGCAACAGGAGCGAAAATCCTTCAACACTGACTCGGAGGGGAAGAAATACCATCAATACTCGTCAGAGTTTTCGGTTCCCTTTCGGTAAACACCTGTCTCGACCATACTGTGATCGGTCACCCTTCGGGATAAATCTCATTTTTTTTTCCTGGATCACTGCACACTCTCCCAGAGTTGCATCACCCTCTTGGAAGACACTCCTACTCTCGTTTCGAAGGGTCTACGCCACAAGCCCTACTTGTTTACATTGATGAACGCATTTTTAGCGGAAAGAATTCTGAGTCCAGCGGTGCGTGCGACTCGACGAATCGGCGAGTAGGCCCGTCTTGGCGACTTATACGGATTCCAATGGCGGCTTAGTTTAAATTTTCTACAGTAGAGCCCCGTTAATAAATAAAATAAATGAATAAAATAAAAATTCCGAGTGTACATGCAGTTTTGAATGAGTTCTCTTGAGCTCTCCGATCTTATTCGCTCAAGTTTCGGTCGTATTCTGTACGAAGCTTTGTTTTGCCCAAGAGTGCACACCTATCCACTTCATCTCGCTATCTTGTGGTGAGGTATCCATATCGCGTTGAGTACGGGTCCGCATCATACAGTCCACTACTCGGTCCAAGAATCTTCTCTTAGATCGATTCCGCCGTCACCCCAGAATAACTCGCAAAAACAGGTAAAGTCACCAAGTCGCCAGCCCCGCTGAACTCAGAATTCTCCCCGCTAAAAATGCGTTCATCAATGTAAACACGTAGGGCTTGTGGCGTGCTCCCTAAAGGCACCCTGATGGCAAACGATAGCCTAAAGGCACCCCAGTGGCGAATACTAACTTAAAGGCACCCAAGTGGTTAAACGACGACCTGAAGGCACCCCAGTGATGAATACTATCTTAAAGGCACCCAAGTGGCCAACAACAGCTCGAAGTGGCTAATATAAAGCCACACACATACCAAACGACTTGAAGGCACCCCAGTGGCGCAAAGCAGCCCAATCGCCCACGAGTCACCAGGTAGACACCACAAGCTTAAACACACGCTGACACCAAACACAAATATGAAGCCGTCCATACAGTCAACAGCATATTAGCACTAAACCATGACTCAGCGCATCGCTTGCAATCATGCAGAAAAACAGACCTTACCCAAGACAGACGACAAAAGACAATACAATATTTCGTTGAGCTCCGCTAAACAATCATCATTGAGAATCCACAAAGCACTAACGCACTTTCGGAGCATGAACGTCATTATCATCAATCGTAACGGAAGAGAGAAAAAGAAAAACATGCGAATATATCCCATGCACTCGAATCTAGAACAAGTCATGCAGTGAGAGTCACTTTACAATTCTGTCGTTACTTCACACAGATACCAGGAGCAGAACACAGTGAGACAGGAACGGACACATAGCTCATGACTCATCACATTCCATGAGGGATCGAGGGTTAAGAGAAAAACCATTTTGATACGTTCCTTCAAAAGCATATCCATGGACTGTTCCATGCAATCAGAGCCGAACTCACCGCTCAATTAATTCCGGAGATATTCACACGAAAAACAAATGAATCCGATAACAGTTCGAGACACGAGCCGACCTGCGCGACGTCACGCAAGAAAAGACTCCAGCCAGACGATTCACGAACAACAACGGTCACCACACGTTCGCACTCATCACCGGGAAGTCTTTAACCTAGGCAGCACCGGCGCAACGATTTCAGGCGGAATCATCAAGGCCAATCTCACCACCAAGAAAACGCCAGTCTAATAACCCCTGAGCTATGATTATACAAGCGTTTTACGCAGTCTAGATATCCTTTAGGCATTCTATGAGGATCACTAAAGTCCTTTCTACAAAGAGGATCAGGAGCTGTTGAGGGCGCTGTGATCGAGTCCGAGGTGGCGCTGCAGTCGCCATACAAGATGGCGCTATGCTGAGTCATGATCGTGACGTCCTTGACGCGCACACAGTTCTAAGCGAGCAAGAGCGATGCGGAGGAGCACCGCAAGTCGGGCTAATGACTCTTGTCGCCTGTGAGTCATCTCTTCAGCAGTTATAATATTCAGTCAGCGTCGAGACACAGTGTAGTGCGGTCGCTCATTTTGTGTGGTGCGTGATACCGTGCGTCGTGGCCAATATGTGATGCAATGCTCTTGTATATGCTGTTCATGTCCGCACACAGGCCAAACAAGACCTTACCGAAGTGTATCGTCGACTCATTTCGTGTGGTGCGTCATCATGTGCGTCTGGGACAATATGTGATGCA
>NW_003805093.1:0-7240 GCF_000255335.2 Galendromus occidentalis | reverse complement strand
AACGGAAGCGGGAACGGAAGCGGGAACGGAAGCGGGAACGGAAAGCGGGAACGGGAAAGCGGGAAACGGGAAAGTGGGAAACGGGAAAGCGGGGAAACGGGAAAGCGGGAACGGGAAAGCNGGGAAACGGGACGCTCACCAAGAGCACGCGCGACCAAAGCAAGCGCACCCGAAGCCAGCGCACTCGGAGCCAGCGCACTTGGAGCCAGCGCACTTGGAGCCAGCGCACTCGGAG
This sequence comes from Galendromus occidentalis, assembly GCF_000255335.2. Taxonomy (NCBI): domain Eukaryota; kingdom Metazoa; phylum Arthropoda; class Arachnida; order Mesostigmata; family Phytoseiidae; genus Galendromus; species Galendromus occidentalis. The sequence goes on along the minus strand of NW_003805093.1, from coordinate 7,005 downwards.
CTAGCGCATGTGTAGTGAGTCTAGCGATACCGAGTCGCCGCGAAGCGGCGACCGGGAGCGCTAGTTTCTCNTAAAATTGTTGACTCTCTGTGAGAGGGGCAGACTGGACGTGTAATTCATGGCACAGAAGACCAACAAATTTCTTGTCAATTGACAAAAATTCTTCATCATGCACGAATCTCCATTGTGGTGCTCCGATCTCTCGGTGGGCGGAGCTGTCACGGCGCGGCCGAATTCACGGCCAATCGGTGACCTGACGATGCATGCCCTTGGGTCGTTGACCTGCATCTCTGGAGTGCACGGGTCGTTGACCTGCATCTCTGGAGCGCGCGGGTCATTGACCTGCATCTCTGGAGTGCGCGGGTCGTTGACCTGAGCCGCTTGAGACGCACTAGCTAGAGATCAGACCAGAAAACTCTGTAAACATACATTGCTCGCGAGAATTGAAAAGCTCCGAGTCGTCATGTAAAATACGTTCTTATTTCTCTGTCGCTGCCAATCTCTTCGGATATTCACATCTAGAGGGGATATCGGGATGAACAGAATTGGAAGCTGTGAATCCTCAGACTCGGTAGCGTCGTGTCGGTGTGACTCATAGCTGAAGTGAGTCAGACATTCGGGGTTCTCAATCCCGGTTCCGACGTAAGCTAAATGATAGTCCGCCAGTACAAAAGCGGGACTTAACATTGCTAGAGTGAGTCACCCATTGGGTGGTTCCCAAGATATTGTACGGAGACTCATCCAGCCTATGTATGTAGGTAAGCATGGTAAGGAAGGTGGAGCTCGCCCCACCCTAACTCCTATATAAGGAGGATACAATCCGAATAAACTTTACTGTGGTGTCTCCCCTTTTGTGAGACTGTACTCCTGTTAGTTCACTTCGCTCACAGAGCTAGTGTGTTTCCTCACTATCCGACCTTTCCTTCAACCAGCCTTTGCCAAGCTGTTCCAACAGCGAGCGTAGTCATGCTATCTCCAAGACTTCTAGTATGAGCAGTCAGTGAACCGGATTCTAGTCCTGGTGTTCCGCATAGATGGCGGTGGGTTCATGACAGAACGGAGCAGCCTTCTGTGCTGATATCAGCTTCGCGAGGTCCGCACGCGATCTCCTCCAAATGATGCATTGTGTATTTGCTCATGCCGGGAATTTCCTGCGACGATTCAATGCAGATTCCTCAAATGCGCGATGGACTCAGTTCTCGTATCATCCAGTCGTGAAACCTGCGATTCAGGGACTGCATTCAGGTTGATATGACGATGGTCATATTCGACCGAGGAAACTCACTCTGCTCAAAGAGGGACTCCGACTCCGATAGGACGAATAGACGGGCTCACAGCTCGGTGATATATGCATGGTAGATCGTACTGACCTTTCTCTGAAGGAATCCCACACCAGACGTCTAGCTTGCGGCACCTTCGCAGACTCGATCTCACCAATAGATTCTCCTGCGTACACGTCAGCCATCGCACGGAATTACGTTCGGAGAAGGTATCGCCTCTTGAGGGCATCTGGATTGAGCAATATAGCTAGACTGTGAACGTCGAGAGCGTGATCGAGGGAGAACTCAGATAACCCCAAGAATCTGGCCAGAGAGCGTCGACATCCAAGCCCTCGAACTAGACGGCGCCGCCGCGGCGCGGCGTCCGTTGCCCAACGGCCCGAAAGCGGCGCGTTGATCCGCTAGGCGTCGGCCAGTCTCTTCCGCTGTTCGGTCGGCGAATGTTTGCTGATCGTCGGAAGAGGCAAGAGTGTCTCATGTCGGATTTCGTGGTCTTCTATTGTTTCTCATTTCCGAGCGAATCGGTAGATTGGATTACACTCGTGCTTCTCTGTGGAATATCCCCTTGTGCTCCTCTTGAACGCACTTCGAGGCCGGCGCCGCGAAAACTTGGATGCACTCCGCTGGAATACTTTCAACAACCGAGATCCCAAAGGAGAATCATTGGGCGCTCCGGGATGAATAGAGCGTCGTTGATGGGTTCGAAATTCCCGCAGAATGGCCCCTTTCCGCTCCGAAGATTCTCATTATATTCGCCAATCAACTTGCGGCCCTGTTGACGGTCTGGCCCAGTTGACGGTCTGGCCCACTTGACTCTATTGCCCAGTTGACGCTATGGCCCAGTTGACGCTATGGCCCAGTTGACGGTCTGGCCCACTTGACGGTCTGGCCCAGTTACGCTATGGCCCAGTTGACGCGCTCCGCCCGGGAGTCGCTTTTTCTGTTGCCACTCGTTCGCACGATGCTCTCGCTAGCAAGGATCGTTGGCAAGTTCCTTCTAGCCGCCGCCGCTACCGCCGCGTCGCAACCGACGACGGGACGTGCAGGGGTTCGACGTTTCGTTCCCATCGCAACAGAGAAGCTTCTCCGCGGGCCTTCATTTATTGATATTACACTCCTCGGATTCAGCTATCTATGGGGATTCGCCACACTCCCGGCCAAATTCCGATCGACTCCTAATTAATTATGTAACTTGGTACATAATTAATTAATACATTGCGTCGTTGGCCTCGCGAATAACAATGCGGCACATTTTTAAGTCCGGCCAAGACGCTCGACCTGAATATTTTTTCCCGGAAACACTGGATGTTCTAGAACATTCGACGGGAGAAATTTGATAGGTTTGAGACCGGATCTGCGCGACAAAGACTCGACATCGAAGTGGAAGACGGCTCCAGAGAAACCGTTGAGTAATCGACATGTGCAATGTGCCGAGCCCGTAACCCCATTGGTCCGCTAATCCTTCCCCAGCGCTGAGCCCGCGATTACGATTCCAATTTTTCGTCACCTCTCGCTGTTCCACCGTGAGTTCAACTTGCCTGACTGCACCTTCGACAGAAGCCCTCTGGGCCTTTTCGTACGTTCAATGGGGATGCGCTCCCGGCTCGACGGGGCCTCCCTTGGTGATGTGAGGGCTGCGGCCCTTGTCGTGTGGAATTCCATGTCGTATCTCGAGCGGCAGCCCTACATCGACGCCAGAAAACGGGCTCGCTGCCGAGGGACTCGGGTCCCTCCCCCCACCAGCGACGAGCTCTTTCGTCGTGTAGAAGAAGCCCTCCGAGCTCGGCTCCTTACGCCAGCGGATCGATCCCCCAGCCCCACACCAAGCGCGCGCGCTGCCCACATTCGTCGGATCCGTCTCGCCGCCGTTCAATACCGCCGAACCCCGGCGCCTCGGAACCAGTCCGAGGCGGCCGCCAGCTTCGCAGGACAGGCCGGACACTACGCAACCCGAGCCGCCCTCGACGCGCAGATTCAGCGCCATCGCGAGGAAAATCGTCGCAAGGAGGAGGAACTCGAGTTGGAACGGGAGCGCACCCGCGTCCTCGCAGCCGAGATTCGGTTCGAGCGACTCCGGACGCGCCCGGAAAGTGACTTCGCTCGTCGACAGCGCGAAGCATACGAGGCCATCGGAAATCCGCCTCGCAGGAATTGAATGTGCTGGCGACTGGCCCGCCGCTTGTAATTTCTTGATAATATATGTATGTATTTTTGCGACCGACGCGTTTTCCTTAATTAGTAATCTGCTACCCTCTGTGTTCGTCTGCGATCTGTTCGCTAGACTTCCAGAGGGTAGAGCAACTGAATCGGTCTACTGAACGTTTGACCTGTTTCCAACTTGATTAAGCACGACCGCTGCCGTAATTCCGTACGCTCTCCCCCCGGAAGGCTCAGATCTCGACATAGGGGCCAATGAGCTCTCGACGGGACTGAGTCTTTGAGTAGACAGATATCTCCGACTTTTATCGAACGCGGTGTGACTGGATCACGAATATGCGCTGAACGCAGATATTGCAAGTATTCCTCTTTGAAACGCTTCTAAAAATCCTTCAACACCGCTTGCTGGTATTTCCAACGACGAGAAAAGACGTTCGGATCGGCCGCGTCCCTATTCTTGGGTCTGAGACGCATCTCCGGCAGACTCACTTTCACGCGATGACCGTATACCAGATCTGCTGGACAGAGAGCGCTGATTTCGTTTGGGTCCATCTGAACCGATGTCAAAGGCCTCTGATTTACTAATGCTTCGATTTCGAAACTCTCTGAAGGAGAGTGTGTTCCGTCCTAAGATTTTCCGCAGGGGTCTCTTCACTGTCTGAACCATCCGTTCCCACCAGGCACCGTGCCAGGGTGCTCTCGCGGTTATGAATTCCCAAGGGACTTCCGCGTTAGTTAAATAGTGCTGGACAGCCGCAGACTTCACGTGATCGTATATGATCTTGAGTTCCTTAGCCGCCCGTACGAAGCTCAGTCAGACCGTTGTCCGAAATTATTTTCGTCGTGCAACCGAAACGACTCAGAATTTTTTTCAGTGATAGGAGGAACTCGTATGTGCTCATGTTCGGAACCAATTCCAAGTGCAGAGCTCTCGTGCTCGAGCACACGTATAGCACGATATAGCTCTTGGCCGTTCCTCCCTGCTCATTCTCATAAGGAATTGGCCCGGCGTAGTCTACTACCGTGACCGTGAAAGCCGGCGCTGTGTCGACTCTAAACTCTGGAAGTGGTGGTACTGGTTCCAGCGATGCTTCGACTCTGAAACGCATGCAGACCTTGCAATCTCTGAGAACGCCTCCAACCGCTCTACGCGCTGATGGAATGAAATATTTCTTCCGCAATAGGCTCATCGTAGCCGCGATACCCCCAACGTAAAGAGATTTTTTCTCGTGAGTGAATTTATCAGTAGCTTCACTCCATTACTCTCACCCGGGAGCAGTACTGGATACTTTTCTCCGAATGATAATTATTCCGCTCGCTCCAACCTCGAGCGACATCTCAGAAAATCGGATTCATCCACGACAGGCGCTAACTTGAAAATTTTGCTTTCTTCCGGAATTGACCTGCATTGGTCCTCGATCTCCGGTCCGGAATACTCCTTCTGGATGTTCTTCAATATTTTCTCAGTCGCAGTTGCCGCTTCCTCCGGTGAAATCGGAGAAGACAGTGCCGAACGCTCAGTTTGCTTCCTGCCTAGCGCCAGCCATCTGATTATTCTGGCTGTACTGGATACGAGAATCGACCAAGATGATAATCGCCGACCGTCGAAAACGCGATCGCTCTCCGAAGTGGACACCAGACTTGTCAAGCACTTCGACTCATTTTTCTCGTTCTCGACGCTGTTCTTGCTCTCAAAGAAATCGTTCAAGTCGTGAGCCGTCGTCGGTCGACCTGGCTCGAGAAGCCACGGCGGTCCTTGAAGTCACACGGCCCTGGATTCCTCATCCGCCATGGGAGTTCCCCTGCTTAGCATATCCGCCGGGTTCTCCGCCGACATAACATAGTCCCAATCGGCGGGATCGGATAGAGATTGAATCTCTCTGATCCGATTGGCAACAAACGCTTTCCAACGACCAGGACTATCTTTGATCCAATGAAGGGTCGGAGAATCCTCCGACCAATAAATAATGGACTGAATCGAAATGACAATTGAGATACGATTTCACCCTATCAACCAACCGTGCCGAAAGCACCGCGCTGATCAGCTCGAGGCGATGAATCGAAAACTCCGACTTAAGTGGGGCTACCCTAGCCTTGGAGGCTACGGAATGAACTTCAGCGCCACCCGTGTTCAAGAGCTCTCGAATGTAGACTACCGTTCCGAAAGCCTCCAAAGAAGAATCACAGAACGCGTGTAGCTCGCGCTTCGCGACCTCTCGAGCTGTCACAATGTCTCTGTTTACAAACACTGCGCGCGCTTCTCCGAGAGAGTCAGTGAAATTCTCGAATGCCTCCACATTTTCCCCGATCAGACTACCGTCCCACCCGAGTTTCTGTTTCCAAAGGGACTGTAAGAGGATCTTCGCTCTGATAGTGATTGGTGAAATGAGCCCCAACGGGTCAAAAATCTGTGCTACACCTTTGAGTAGTGTGCGTTTCGTCGGTGCGTTTGACGATAATGTTCCCAGTGCCGCTGGGATGTTTATGTGCAAACAGTCCGTGGACTGGATCCAACCGACTCCGAGAAACTTGAAATCAGGTTCGTCGCCAAGTATCTGGATATCCGGGTCTCTCTCTAGATCGCGCGTCTTGGATGCCAGAGCCGAACTGTTTGTCGCCCACCGCCTGAGCTTAAAACCCCCAGCGCTGAACGCGTCAAACATGAATTAGAAAACCAGACCTTCGTCGACTGAGTTCGTGGTGGCAATTAGATCATCCATATAGAAATTTTTGTCGATATCTTGCAATAGATTGGATCTCTCGGGGTGCTCTTTGATCAACTGCGCGATGTGATACTTGATTCCCGCGCAATGGATGAACGGACTCGATATGATGCCGAAATCGAGCACCGCGCTCCAGAATTCTTTGATCGGCGCATTCCGATCCTGGCTGATATCCGAAGGCCAGAACAATCGCAGGAAAGTGCGATGATCCGGCTGAATCTCGTATTGCAAAGACGCTTTCTCGATGTCTGAAACAATCGCGATCTCGTCCTGCCGGAATCTCAGCAAGACCTTGATGATGTCTGGCAGAAGGTTATCTCCGCACTCCAGAACATCATTCAAAGCTGCTTCATCTTTTCTGCGCGCTCCCGCGTCTTTCACTACTCGTACTTTGATGATCTCTTCCGAAGTGTTTCGCTTGAAGACGGGTAGGAGGGTAAGGTAGTGGACAAGTTCTCCCGGCTTTTCCGGCGACGCAAACTCCGCGTAGCCTTTTTCCACATACTTCGCCAGCTGCATGTCCAATGACTTCAAGAGGTCCGTATTGTTCCGTGTCTTTGCTAGTAGTCTGGTCAAGCTCCCTCGCGCTATATTCTCGTTGTCGCCAAGCGTCCGGATGTTGCCTTTAAACGGCAAGCTGACCATGTAATGGCCATTTTCCATCCGCTTGATGTTGTTCTCGAGAAAATTCTTGAGCCCTGAGCTCTCTTCCTTGAATTTGTCCTGAGATTGGGGCTCGATCCCCAAGAGCTCGGTGGACCAGAATCTTTGTAGATCCAGATTTAATGCCTGATCGGCCTCTCTAACTCTCGCGCTGGACGCATCGGAACCGCTGGACGGTATGA
>NW_003805092.1:9330-16372 GCF_000255335.2 Galendromus occidentalis | reverse complement strand
GAGTTCAAATCTTGTGTTTTCATCCCTCGCGGTTCAACTCCGTGTCAGTGAGAGCGCGCTCGCCATAGGCCGACGCGGAACCTGATAAGGTTTCGATCCTCAATCTTCGAGGAATATATTTGAATGAGCTTTTATTCAATAATGATCACCTGACGAAACAAGGCAGCCAGGAGACGCCAAAAACTCTTAGCCTGGTACATCAAAAAACTCCTCCTCGTTCAGACTGGGGTGGAGGAATTGATGGCTCATATGAAAAAGATGAGAAACAAATCTCTCGAGACTGGGAGGTTAAAAGAAGTGAAAAGAAGGGCAGAGGATACTGCTCAAAGGGGAGGTCCTAGCGGCAACCAGGGCTACGCCGCGCCGGTAAAGGGGCGGGCAGCGGGAAAGCTGCACGCGGTCGAGGTCGCGGGAGAGTAGGCAGGACCGCCCCATACTCTCGTGGTCCGCACAGGGGACGAGTTCAGGACAGGGCCGTTCCAACCGACGACCATACGCCCTAACAGCCACATCGGAGGATCCGAGGCAAGCATCGAGAACACGAGCTAGGAGCCGACGGAAGAAGGAATCCCCAAGAATAAATGATGTCGCTTTTAAAAAGTATCAAATCAGAATCGGTGTTCTTAATCTTCGGGGGGGGGGAGAACAAAGAGCAAATGGGAGTGCTTAGTTGAGGACGTACTCACCGATATCGACAGGAAGGACGGATCGATGAAAAGAGGAATCATATTCGCCAATGAAACATGGCTTGAATGAAGAATGTCCGCCAAAAATTCCTCAGTACGAGTGGTTCGGGAGCAACCGCGAGGGAAGATCAGGGAAACACGCGAAAGCCGGGGTAGGAATTCTCATCCCGGTGGATCTAGGTCGAGTAATTTCCTCAGAGAGGGGAAGAGACTTCATGGCCTTGAGAACAGAAATACGAGGATCGTAATGGATTTTCGTGTCAGTATATGTCGTTCACGAGAGAAGACGATAGAGTAGTCAGCTGTTTGAGGACATGACAGAATACCTGCACAAAGAATGCAAGGGGGAGACGCGCGTAGTGATTGGGGATGACATGGATGCTCACATAAACCAATTCGCAGAAGTGGAAGATTCCGGAGGTTGGCTGCTGAAGAATTTCGCGAGCCAGAATGGGCTCATCATAGATAATGCCTCCGAAAAATGTGTCGGGAGGACGCAGTCATCGACTATGTACTGTGCGACGAAATAGCCTATAGGAAGCTCAGGGGTATGAAGATTGATGAGGGGAGATTGAGGACTCAGATCTCAGACCACAATCTGATAACAGCTGAGTTTATAATCGATATGAGGGATGTCCGAAACATCTCGAAAGCCGAAGGGAAACCGAGAGCCATGGTAGACAAAACCGGAGCGAGTATAGAAACCAAGGAGACCCTGAGGAAGCAGATGCTGGACGATCGGCCAGCTAAGTACGAAACTCTTACGGAGGCCATCTTGAGCAATATTCAGAAGCATACAGAAAAGATCAGGGTCGTCCAGAACCACCCACTAATATCGAGGGAAGTATCCCTCTTATACAGAGAGAAAAAAAATCAGAGGTAGCAGCAGAGCCACTACCGTGTAGAGGACGTGAAACGTCTGCGGAATGGCCATTCGTAGGACTCCAGCACGCTAGCCATTGGGTCGTTACGCGCGCTGGAAATTTGAAATCGCCCTCTCCAAGCAGCAGCCATGTTCACGGGCGAATAGGGCGCATAGGTTGTCATTCTTGCCTCCAGGAGTTGATCTGTGCGTGTGGGAATTCCGTAGGAAGTATATGAAATTGATGTCCCGTAAATCTTCTATCTGAACACACCAATCGGGTGTCGATCGGTGTAGAAGGCACGGAGCTGCAGGGCGTAGAAAATGGACAAGTTTCGTCAAACTTTTGGTGAAATATAGTGACCTGCATAAGTTTCCAGCCCTGTCTGCCGATCCGCGATATCTCGGCTCCTGGAGGCCGTAGAAACTTCCCAATACATGCGTTTTGCGCGCAGAGAGGCCAGCTTTCGCACAGACTGGTCAACATTGTGATTGGACGAGATGTTCTCGCGGAATCGCCAAAATACAGAAATTTTCGAAATTGGCGAAACTGACTTCCTGAGGTAATTTTCTCAAAAAGTCCGTAATCCCCCGAATTGACATGCTCATTCGAAAGCTCGTCGAAAATGCAGTCGATTCATTTTTTTACGAAGGATTTTCGCCCATTGGAAGATCTCGCAATCGAGATCCGAAGGTTGAGATCGAATCATAGCGTCTCGCCGCTCCCGGCTTTTCCTGGTCGCATGACGACATGCGCATCGTTCTCCCCGTGGAAAACGCAGAAAATATAGACCCCAAGATTGTTTTTTTTTCGCTTGACCTCCTTCTATAACCGTCCGAGAGTTCCTACATTGCTCCAGGCGCCCATCATGACTCATGACAGTTCTAGCAAGCGGGCGACGAGCAGAGAGGGACCCCCGGCGAGGAGAAGCAGGTGGAAACAGTTTCGGGCTTTTTAAATTTCCGCGCGGATGCAGACAATATTCTCTCGAGACAGGGAGTGAGCCTAGCGCTCTATTCAAGTCGATAGCCGCGCGAGAACGTATCGACAGTCTGACCACCTGACAATTGACAGCTGACGTCCGCGATTCCGACTTAGAGACCAGCAGTGCGCGGATCTTCTGGCCCCGCAGTGAGGCGGGACAAAGTACACCTCCGACACGTTGTTCTATACGAGTATCAGCAAGGAAACACAACAAGTCAAGCTTATCATAACATGAAGCGAGTCTTCGAACAGCACACTCCGAGTTTCGCAACGATAAAAAACTGGTTCGGATGGGGAACTTCGATCTTTCAGACGCCTTTCGCTCTGAGAGACCCTCCGAGACTGACGATGATAACCTCAGGGCTCTTCTGGAAGAATCCCCAGGAATCACGACAAGGGAACTCGCGGATAAACTGAAAGTAGACGCGACCACGGTCACCCGTCACCTCCGGAAACTCGGCTGCTCGTTGCGGCTCGACACCTGGGTACCACACAGCCTGACCGCTCAGAATAAACTGAATCGCCTCAACGTTTGTCAGACACTTCTCGCCCGACTCGAAACTCGAGCATTCCTTGGAAGGATCGTCACAGGAGACGAGAAGTGGATTCTATACAATGATGTTACAAGATCCAAATGGTGGATCGCTCCCGGTGCGCCAGCCCACGCGATTGCAAAGGCTGGCCGACATCCTGTCGAGGTGTTATTAAGTATTTGGTGGGATGTTCACGGAGTTATCAATATCGAACTTCTCCCGGTGGGAATGACTATAACAGCAATCAAGTACAGCGAGCAGCTCGGAGAGCTTGAGCGGGCCCTACGCAGGGAGCGTCCTCGCCTCTTGAATCGGGAGGGCGTTATCTTTCAGCATGACAACGCTCGCCCTCATGTGGCGCAGGAGACGAAACGAAAACTTGACCAGCCGGGCTGGGACGTCCTGGAACACCCACCTTATTCCCCAGATATCACTCCATCTGACTACCACCTGTTCAGATCCTTGCAACATTCCTTGAGCGGGAATAGATTTTGGCACGTGAGGGACGTCGAAACCCATCTGCGACGCTATTTCGAAAGCAAAGATGCGGCTTTCTCCAGGAGAGGCATCGAGGACCTGCCTCGTCGGTGGAGGGAAATAGTCGCGAAAGGGGAAGATTACATCATTGATTGAGAGAAACTCATCAACACGATTCGTACGAGAGCGATATTTTTTTGCGTTCCCCGATTCAGACGACGGAACAATCGGTTGTTCGGAATTCGGGATACCTCCCGTGGAGTTTCCGGCAGCTCCCAACGGCACTCAGGCTTAGGCTCAGCGCGTCCACAGAGTCGGATTATCCCGACCGCCCTCTCTCAAAAAGAGAGAGACCGCCTACGCGCGAAGAATTCAAAAGCTCGGGACTCTGGCACGCTGGGTTGCGTTCCCATCGCTCCTCGGTCGCTGCTGACGTTAGACGCCGTGCACGAAGTTGGGACTTCCAGACGGAATTAGAGCTGGAATCGAGCGGAGAAAAATCGATCTTGGGGTCTATATTTTCTGCGTTTTCCACGGGGAGAACGATGCGCATGTCGGCATGCGACCAGGAAAAGCCGAGAGCGGCGAGACGCTATGATTCGATCTCAACCTTCGGATCTCGATTGCGAGATCTTCCAATGGGCGAAAATCCTCCGTAAAAAAATGAATCGACTGCATTTTCGACGAGCTTTCGAATGAGCATGTTAATTCGGGGGATCACGGACTTTTTAAAAAATTCACCTCAGGAAGTCAATTTTGCCAATTTCGGAAATTTCAGTATTTTGGCGATTCCGCGAGAACAGCTCGTCCAATCACAATTTTGACCAGTCAGTGTGAAAGCTGGACTCCTTGCGCGCAAAACGCATGTATGAGGAAGTTTCTACGGCCGCCAGGAGCCGATATATCGCGGATCGACAGAGAGGGCTAAAAACTTATGCAGGTCCCGATACTAGGCCAACCTTTTCAAGACGTTTCACGTCGAAATTGTCGACTACTTCGGCAATGGGACTAGATGAGATCCCGGCCTATGTCGTTGAGTCAGTGGGGGTGACAGGCTACCAATACGTAGCAAGGCTGTTCACCCGGATGATGCAAGGCACCGAGCCAATTCCGCAGGAATGGCGGGAGGGGCGAGTGACCTTGCTCCCAAAAAGCAACTCGCAGGAGAGAATCCTATACACGTATCGGCCGATTACAGTCTCCTCGATTCTGTATAGGCTATTTGCGAGGATTATCTACAAGGAAGTCCAGGATTGGATGGAAAACAACGAGGTGCTGGGCCAAATGCAGCATGGCTTCCGGAAAGATCACCGAGGAGAGGACTGCATATTCATACTCACGTCAGGGGCTCAGGCAAGGATGTCCGCTGAGCCCGATCTTATTCATCCTATACGTATCAGAACTAGAAGAGAGACTGAAAGGGACAGGAGTCGGCTTTAAAGTACGGCTACCTGGGAATTACTGGAACATGTGATATTGGAATGTGACAGCCCGCAGGAGGCCGAGTACATCGTGAAAAGACAACTAGGGCTACATGAAGACAGCACGCCGACGATGATCACGAGGACTAAAGTGCTACTAGAGGAATGGGATCGGAGGAGGACTACCATCGGAACCGAACAAGGATATCACATGAATCGACCTGCCAGAGACATCGCCCCCGCACCAGGGTCATCTGATATATACTGAGGCTGAGACATAATCAGAGAGGGTCAATAAACCATCCATCTATCTATCCATCCACTTTCCCATTTCTCCACTTTCCCATTTCTCCACTTTCCCATTTCCCCACTTTCCCATTTCCCCACTTTCCCATTTCCCCACTTTCCCATTTCCCCACTTTCCCATTTCCCCACTTCCCCATTTCCCCCACTTTCCCATTTCCCCACTTTCCCATTTCCCCACTTTCCCATTTCCCCACTTTCCCATATTCCCCACTTTCCCATTTCCCCACTTTCCCATTTCCCCACTTTCCCATTTCCCCACTTTCCCATTTCCGCTCGGGCCGCCCACGGGCTAGCAGCTCCGCTCAGTGCGGTCTTCCGACGGTCACTGGACATCGGCCGCATACCGGATCTGTACCGCACTGCATGGATCACGCCCGTCCACAAAAAGGGCCAACGAAACGACCCTGCAAACAAACGACCTGTCTCTCTCACACCTGTGAGCTGTAAAATTCTGGAACGAGTGATATGCCGAGCCATACTCGATCACGCCGAAACAAACCGGCTGATCTCGTCCGAACAGTTCGCCTACCGTCCAGGCCGATCCACAACCGAATGTCTCCTGAAGTTCTTCAACGACATAACTCTCCTTCTCAACGAATCTGTTCCGGTCGACGTGATTTTCAGCGACTTCAAAAACGCTTTTGAGACCATGCCCCATGAGATGTTTGTATCAATCCTTCCAGCCAAAGGAGTCGGCAAGCGACTCACTCAGTGAATTTCCGATTTCCTGAGAGACAGAACGTTCCGCGTGAAAATCCGAGACAGACTGTCCTCTCCTGGAAATGCGACCCTAGGATGTCCACAGGGCACGGTGTGCGGCGGCCTTCTTTTCCTGCTCTCCATAGATCAAGTCAAACACATCCTCCCTCCATCCGTGACGTTCTCCTTGTACGCAGATGACGTTAAACTGTCACTCCCGATCATCTCTCCTGGCAGTTCCGTCATCCTACAGACGATTTCCTCACATGGTCGGTTTCCATGGGCCTCAGCCTATCGAAGCACAAGTGTGGTGTCCTCCACCCGGGAAACAAAAATTCAGCTGCGAAATACCGCCTTGGGGACTGCGACCTGTCACGCATGGACCTGGCCACCGACCTGGGCGTGCGGTACTCTCGCTCTATTGACTTCCGTGAGCATGTCGACCACGGTCTACGAAAAAGTTCCGTCATGTGCAACTGGATCCTGAGATCCTTTTCGATCTCCTGCCCCGATGTCTACTTCCGCCTGTACCAGAGTAACATCGTGCCCATCTTGACATACGCGAGCCTGGTGTGCTTCCCCATCGCAAAGGGGACGTCGACCGTCTGCAACGCATGCAAAATCGATTCACCAGAAGGGTCGAATTTCGTTGCCACCTTGAGACGAGATCCCTACACCTCACACCGGTTCGCTATCTCCTCGAACTGTCTGACATGGAGTACTTTCCCCGCCTCATGAAGAAAAACACCGATCTCTTTGACCACCTGTTCATACTCGAGTACCGAAACACAAGACGCGGTTTCAATCTCCGACCGAAGGCGAACGCCCGAACCCACCGAACATCGAAGATGTTCCCCTGGCGCAAATGCGGGAAACTGTACTCCCCAGACCTCTCTACCTGACCAGCCTCGACCCGACGAACCTCGCTCTTTGTTTCAATCACAAACTGTGACATACCCTCCCCCCATTCGAATAAATGAGTTTCACAAGAAGAAAAAATTCAAGGCTGTTCGGCCGGGGGCCAAATCTAGGTTTGCGTCGAAGACGCCAGTTTTTTTCTCTCTCGCTTTGAT